>NW_027040918.1:0-60000 GCF_037179485.1 Ochlerotatus camptorhynchus | reverse complement strand
TGATGGAACATGATCCATTGTTGATCACGTGCTTAGCCGGGGTGAACATATGAATTTTTGGTGCTTCTCGGATCATCTCACGTGCCTGCGGTCCAAGGTGAATCATTTGTAAATCTTGAAGCTTGTTGTTTTCGTTGATATTTACACGACCGTAATTCATCAGCAACGACCGACCAGGTTCGTGATATGAGTGATTCGTAGGAAATGTAAACAATGGTATTTGCTTCCTAATATTGCAAAATGACGACAAACATGACCTTAAACTCGTGTACATATTACTTAACTCGTTGACATGTTTTCCTGTTTCAATTAACTAGTTATTGGGGATACCTATTATTCAACTTCAGGACAATTTGGAACATTCAAATGCAATACAATGATTCGTTTGACCATCTCAACTCGATTAAAAATATGGTCCCCACCGATAGTGTAAAAACTGCTTTCATCAGTCATTAGAGAAACCATCTCTCTCGGTTTAGGTACCTCATCTGAACCAGCGATTATGATTACCATTACTAATCACCATTCCCACAGCCGCCTTGTCTGCAGAGCGTCTTTTTAATGCACTTCGACAATAGGTCATAGAGCAAAGCTTTAAGCTGACGATTGGGAGGAGCTCAATAAAGGGAAATGGCTACTTAACTCTCAAGAGCCTGCGAAATTTACTAAACAGTCGCGTGGTGTTGTCGGTTTAAACGATTTATGGCTACAGGCACCATTAAATCATCGCACGATATATTCGGATCGAGATCTGCGGCAAGCGATTGATGGATGTTTTTGTGCCGTTTTTAGGTTTACGACTATGCGTAGAGTAGATTTTCTTCTGTTGAATATCTTAACATGTTTACAACAGTTAACATTTTAACAAAAAAATGAAAACTTTTCGATTTTTTTTTTTTTTTATTTAACTAGTGTTGCCAAGATTCAATCTTCGGACACTTATTTGGAGAAAATTAAAATTTCGGACTGAAATGATCCAAATTTTGGACACCCAATTTTGTGCAAGCTACGAACGAACACAATCACTGTATGATTTTGGTTTTTCGTGTTTTATACGTTATAGTTGAATTCATTAGTAATGTTGTTCAAACTTATGAAATTATTCAAGAGATTCTGGAGGAACGGAGCTTGATGAATTTTCCTTGTGCTTGCATGTTTTTTTTTTCTTTTGGTCCTTGATTAGTTTTTCATTTTTAGGTTTTTAGTCATTCCAATTTCGATTTCAATGCGTGCGACTTTTGCGACTTTTTTCTCTTTTTCTAGTTTTCCCTTTCGCTTTATCCGTTCTTCCTGTTCCTTCAGGTTGACCACAGCTTTAATTTGTTTCTGCTTTTTTTTTAGCTCAGCTTTCTCGTTTCTATCTTTTAGCTTTTGGCACTTGGTTATTTCAATCAATTTGTTTGCCGCTTCTTCTTCTTTGTACAACAGGTCCCAGAATTTGCTTGTGGTCACTGCTGAAACAATTAGGAGCAGTTGGGTTCGCCTGATACACAGCAACACACAGTCGATCCAATCTTTCTTCTGTTGGAAGATTGTTTGGTTCCAACGTGTCCACAGATTCCAGAGCTTTCGTTGCATCTGCCTGTTGGTCTGTTGTAGAAAAATATGCAATGATTTATAAAGTATTGATGAGTAACATATCTTGCCGAATTCTATATAGTCGAAACTGACATCGTTGTTAATGCTGGTAATGATACTGTTTTCTTCTGAAGATAAAGGATGATTAAAAGTAACTTGGAACGCCCCTCGCGCACCGCTAGCACGCCTCTAGTGTTGGGAATCGAAAATCTTTGACAGTGGTTTGTTTACACTTCTATAGATAACAACTGGTGCAAGTTTGATCAAAGTAGTCGATCGCGTTCAGAAATAACGTCAAATGGAAATCGAAAGAAGAAAAAATATTGTGCACAAACACCTGGAAGATCCGGAGTGGTCCGGTTCCAAGCTGGCTAAAGTGCTGAAGATGCCGAAAACAACAGTTTGCCGAGTGCTCAAAACCTACAAGGAAACCCTGTATGTGGAAAGGAATCAGCCGACCTACGTATAAACCAGGGATCGTTAGCTGCGTAGCAAGGTGTTGGAGTGCGTTAAAGCCAACCCCGGTCTTTCGATCCGAGATGTGGCCAGAAGGTACAACGCCAACTTTCAAACGGTTCGGAACATCCTTGCCATGGAAGGATACAAGTCGTACAAAGCCAGTAAACATCCGAACCGGCACATGAAGCAAAATTCCGTGGCCAAAAAGCGTGCAAGGCTATTGTATGACAGTGTTTTGACGAAACACAAGGGCTGCACGTTGATCGATGACGAAACATACGTGAAACTTGATTTAAGCAGCTTCCCGGTCAAAAGTTTTACATCGCAACTGGACGTGGGTAAGATTCAAGTTCGTGTTTGCCGACAAGTTCACGAAGAAGGTCATCATTTGGCAAGCGATTTGCAGTTGTGGTCTGAAAACGGAACCATTCGTCACCTCCTCGACGATGACATCCCAAGTTTACATCGAAGAATGCCTGAAAAAGCGTGTATTGCCGTTCATCCGCAAGCATAGGGGCAAAGTCGTCTTTTGACCCGATTTGGCCAGCTGCCACTACTCCAAGGTGGTTCTGGAGTGGTATGCTGCCAACAAGATCGATTTTGTCCCCAAGCTCCGAATTGCTCGGAATTTCGACCAATCGAAAAATACTGGGCAATTTAAAATCGCAAATGCGGGAAAAAGGAAGAAATGCGCTGATTCCGTGGCAGTTTCTCTGTGCGGGAACTGATGGGCTCCATCAAGAGGTAGGTTCGAGATTTCGTTCGAGCTCCAGAAATGTAACCATTTAATGCTGTAACTTTTAAGTTTTAATAAAAGTACTCTAAAGCATGGACTTTTTAAACTTATTGAATCACGAATTATAGGCCTTTTTGTGCGTACCAATTTACTTTTAGTCAGCCTTTACTGATGCAATAATTTAAGCAATGGAGTTGTGTGTTGTGAAAAATGCAAGAATCAATTTTACTGTGGTTTCAGAAATATCACCAACAAAGTACTAAACATTGTTACACTTAATATCATAAAAAACGTATTCTTCCCCTTGGGAGCCAGATGTGCTGATGTTGAGACCAATTATGGTAGGATCGATTTCAAGGAAATCCGGTGGCTCTTCCACTTCATCAGACACTCTCCTCCACAAATCAAAAAGCTGAATTGCCTCAGGATACCCAGTCTGCAACAAGTTTTTACGCTGTTCTACAAAAATAAGAAGCATCTCTGGCGAAAGTTGGCGATTTAACTCGCGAAGAAATATGGATTTAGGCAGACTTGGTTCGGCTTATGACCACGACCAGTGTGCAGGAACAGGAATGTTGCGCCTTTTTTCGTTTGAAACTGCATACGGGTTCGGCAATGAAGTGTAGTCAACTGCATTTGCATCCCCCCTACTTCCTGAAACCGTTCTTAAGGGTGACATTCGTATTCTCTGTTGCGTTGATTGCTCGTTCCAACAAACCGCCATTTGACAAGCACAGTGTCCCATGAAACTGTCATTGACTTGAAGAAGGAACCGTCATTGTCATTGACTTGAAGAAGGAACTGAACCATTTCGTAAGTGGCGTGTGACCGGTGATCATCCACAAAGACGATGACTGGTAAAACAACATTTTTCTTTTTCAGCCATGGATAAAACACGTTAGACATATATTCGTAGAATAATCCACTGTTCATCCAGCCTCTCTCTGTTCGACTAACACCCCAATCTTTTGGGACACTTTTGACTATCTGTCAGGGCAGACGTTCTTTATATGGAAAGAGTATAAGCAGTGGAATCAGTGCACCGTCTGCCGATCGAGCCATCATGACGGTAAGATAAGATTCTCGGTTTGAATTACCTTGAACCGCTTGTACGTTTCTCAATATCTTCGCCCCAAACACTTTCTTTGCTTGGGATTTGGAGCTATTTCGAATGCGCTATCGTCCATGTTATAAATGCGACTTGGAACGCTTAGCCTTCCAATAGATCTTGAGATATCAGATACGATTCTACCTCTGCAAACCAAAATCGCATTTTCTGATATTATCCCTTTCTTGGAAATTTGATTAGCGGTACATTTGGAAATAGCTGGATGCCTCATCAAAAACTTCACTACCCACCCCTTTGACGGTACTCCGCTTTGCAAATTGACTAACACTGATCCTAAGGATTTCTTCACACACGGAAGTTCAGCCACTGCCATTTCCTCAACCCAAGCAGCGATTTCTCCTTAGTCTATTCCCGTAAAAACAGTTGGCTTTCCGACTGGGCTCGAGTGGGTCTCCTTCAAACAATCGAAAAGAGTACTTCTGGGAATACCAAACAGTTCGGATGGATGATTCTGCCCGGATCGCTGTTAAAGCTCCCTCCTCTTTGTCCTTGCTATATTTGCATCCATTGTAATCAGCTGAAAATTCGAATTTTTGTCTCATAAAACTTCCCTGTCCAAAATTTGAATCATAGTGAAAAAATGTCATTCATATTTCCAGGGCTGTCATCTGATCACTCAATGCGCGCAATGTACTGATTTTCTGAAATAAACAAAGTGAGACTCAAGCAAACACAAAGTTTTCTTGTCTTTCCCCCTGCGCAAGTGTAAAGTAGCGGAGAAGAGAAGACAGTCACACACACCCAGAAATAACGAAAGCTCAAGGTGTATAAGATAAGAAGTTGTCGTCCATGAGCTTTATTCCATGGAGATGCGCATCTAGCGAGTAGTGGTTAGACAAAATAATGAACTCACAACTTAAGCCCCAGCCTTTGAACCTCGTTCTCGGAGAAACATTAGGAATAATTTATTGTAACCACCGATCAAGATTTCGTATCTCACTCGAAAGGGTGGTTTCTGGTCTAAAAAAGAATAATTAGCAAATAATAGAAGAATACATAAGGCTATCCCATTCGTAGTGTAAGTTTGCATGCGCGAGCTAAGAGTTTCGATAAAATGGCACTTGAATCTTTTGACTCAGGACTACGTCTTTGAGGACTATTCTGGGGTGCCAATCAAAAAAGTGTGTGACGAAATAGTGTCAGGTTTTAATCACTTATAAGTTGACTATTTATTGATGGATTTCAGTTCTTTTCACACCATTTGATTCAGATTCGATGTAAGATTTGCTTGGTATAAAGATTATAGTAATTTATCATGAGTATACTATTGAAAATTGATCAAACTTTATGGCTGCAATCAACTAATCACGTGCTTGCTTATTATGAGTATCGAGAAAATAGAAAAAAAAACGAGCTGATTGCACGGTAATAAGAGAGCATACCTGTACGCAGGCATGTCTAAACGCAACACTACACTGCGTACTGCCTCTTGTACACACCACCAAGAGCATCGAGTTGTACGCTCCGTACCAGTGCTCGATAGAAAACACCAAACGCAGCGAACAAGGCACCGGTACCGGTGCCCGTGCAAAATTGTTTGCACCGGTGTATGGATCTTCGGCAAGCACCAAAGCCGAGTGTTTCTGACTTCGGCAAACACCGCAGCCGAGTGTTTTCGATTTCGGAAAACACGCTTGCTGCTCGCAGGAATTTTCTTTGGGGCGACTTATGAAAGATTAATTTGTTACACAAGGTAGTTCGTCAACGCGATTAGAGCTAATAGACGAGTGGTTAAAGCAACGGTCTCATAATGCCGATGTCCATAGTTCGATTCTGGCCTGGCACCTTTTTTAACTTTTTTGTCAACATTATTTTCATAAGGTAAATCTATGAAATTCATTTAGATTTCTTTTGGCTAAAAAGCATTACGCAATCTTATGAATCTTATGAGATCAAAGGATCATCTACCAGGACTATTAAAAATAGGCAAATCACCCACTTCGAAAGAGCGTGTTTCTGTTGCCGCCCACCCACTGGTATTTCTTGGCTTTATGTTAACTTATTGAGCTGATTGTTTTCACACGATTTGAGTATATATAATAATGATAACTTATATCCAACAACAACATAACAGCTACCATGGCTGATACGGAGCTAGTAGAAGGTAGAATGCGATCCTTCTTGAGCGCGTTGTTTTTATTTAGGGGAAAACAGCCCAAAATGCACCTCGCGCAAATCGCTCATGCAATTTTTCATAGCTTTTTCGTTTTTAATTCATAAATTTGACAAGTCACATTGCTAGTTTAGTACTTGAACTAGCATTTCGGCAAAATTGAGAGTGGAATAGCTATGAAAAATCAAATCGCGTGTTTGGCCCGGGGTGCAATTCGGGCCGTTCTACCCTACATGAATGGTGAGTAGTTCTGTTCACCCACCGCTATTTGGGTGTTTACATCTGTGCTGGTGTGCTGATGCTAGTGAACTAAAGCTGTACTTATAAATGATCAGCATAATGGAAACAGGGCGTCAGCATCTACCAGCATGAAATTTTAGGAGCCTCTGAAATTCGTGCTAGTTATTGTTAATGGCTAGCCAGATGGACTAGTTAAAAGGGATTCCCCTAACCTCTGGTCTAGCCACGGAGATCGTCTGGGGTGGGCTACACTCGCCTCTTTTGTTGGCTAGCTCGAGCTTGAAACCCTGGAGCTTCAAGGTCGGCTCCTGGCTTGTCGGCACTGATCAAAAGAACAAAACACCTTTTTATCACTTTTACTCTTTTATTACTTACGATTTAGGTGTCTGTAGTGTGTATGTGTGTGTAGTGCTGGCCAGCGATGACGGGATTCTGCAGCGGGTGGGGTTTTTCGGCGGCGGATGAACGGACTGCTCACGGTGGATGCCAGTACTCGACGGTTATCACCGTGTGGCACGACGGATGTTGTACTGGAACTCGATCGGGTGATCGACGGTGGTCTCCCAGTGGTCGTCGGTATATAACCGATGGACGCTTGCTACACGGGTGTTGGCGTATTAACGGACGCCCTCGTGGTTTTAGCCCGTAATTAATGGGTCCTGGCTCTGTATTCGGTAGTTTCACCGGTATTTGTTGGCGACTCTATATTTTTCACTTCTCTTCAGAACTTTTAATAAACTTGACTTGGCAGATCGATCTATCTCGCGCAATGGCTAAAGTGAAAGAGCCCCTTCTCTTCAGTTTGACCCAGTAGCTTCCCCCTTGACCTAAGCCCATTTCCACCTCCCTCCCACTTTTCACCACCCCTTGTCCATATCCTTCTCTTGTTTCCAACGCCCACCTTCATCCTTACTCCTTCCCGTTATGTGTTCTGTGTTATGTATTGTTGGTGTGACTGGGTTACAATATTTAATTGGACCGTTGGTTTGGGAGTGGTCTTTCATTTGCCTTACATATTTAATTATATTTACATTCAAAACAAGACAATATTGCATACAAGAAACTGACATACATATTGAATTCACAATGAACACACATATACCCTATTCCTCGCTCTCGCTATCTCCTGATTTTTCTCGCTCGAAGTGAACCAATAGGGTACAGGAACCAAAACGGTAACACTACCCCACACTCCCTGTAAAAATAAATTGATTTATCGATTTATTTTTCAACAACTTATTCACAAGTACCAATTGATTTTCAGAACATCACAGTTCTAACAATGTACCCAGGGTTGAGTATTGCCTTTTGCAAACTTCGGAATCCGTAAGAACAAATAATGCAATGACGCTATGTCTACCAAATAGAATGTCTTGTCTACTTTGTACAAGAAACGATTTACTAACGCCTCTACCCTTTTTTCTTGATTGATCGGTCTTTCTCTCCCGAAATCTCAACAGTTAAATTGAGAGGAAGAACAATGACCGAACACTACCTATGATCTTGTTCGAGTGGTACGTGATGAAGTTGAACTCAAGCGAACTATTGGCCTGGTGATTGTGGTTGGAATTGCTAGTGTTTTTGCTGGAGATATTTATATTGTATAGTGAGGTTTATGTGACGGTTTGTGGAAATTTTATAGATTTGTGCTGTCTGTTGTCATAGGAAAAATAATAACGCGTTTAAAAATTTTCGATGCACAACGGAGTTGTTGCATTTAACATTTGTGATGCCCTTGATCGGTTTTCCTCCTGATGCGCGTACTATGATTTCAGTAAGCCTATCCTATATTATTTCCGAGTGCGATCTATGGGTACATTGAAAGTTACAAAAATGGGACTGAATAATACGAATATTGAAAAGACAAAAAAAAACCAGACAATCGAAAATCCAACAGATTGACCTTGAACCTCATCACACTCTAGAATCGCTCTCTCTCTCTCTCTCTCTCTCTCTCCTTTCTTTGTAAATTACACTACTTTGATACGAATGGGCAATTTATATTTTATGAACACCCTACAAATTACCATGCAAATAATTATACAAACAAAAATAAATTAACAAAAGAAATTAACAAAATAAAACTGAACAACAAAAACCCATAAAATAAATAAATTTATTGTCCTATAATATTAGCTCACCGCGCCCTAATAACAAATTTTATTCTAGGAATACTCCGGCTCGGGGTTACCCGGTCTTAGATCGGCCGCTGAGAAGACCCCTATGTTTTTACCTGAGCTATCCATAAGCTCATAAGAACTGGTACCACGCCGGGCCACAACTGTACAGGGAATATACGATGGTCCCAACTTTGCGTTGTACGCATTTACTGCTGAGGACTGTGTAAAATTTCGTCGGAAAACCTTCTGACCGACTTGGTAGATAGGAGCAGGTTTCCGATATCGCAAGCTATAACTTCGGACACTCTTTTCGTGTGCTCTCTCGAGATTTTTGTAAACAGTATCGAAAATAGCACGATCAATTTTCAATTTTTGATTAATCCTCTCCCTTTCAGAGAGATCCTGCGTTTCTACGTCTAACCTGTGTTCATCTCCGTCAGCCACAATCTCGTGACCGTAGAGGATTCTATATGGGGTGAAACCACTAGATGAATGTCGAGTATTATTGATCGTGAACTCGATCTCCGAGATACGAGTATCCCACAACCGTTGATTGGTTTTCACGTATGTACGTATGCATGCGTTAATACTACGATTTAGTCTCTCGACGGGGTTTGCCTGACTGTGATGGCGTGCGTTTGCCCAGTGTTGCACGTGATATCGTTCGAGGAAGGCTTTGAACTCTTTGCTGAGGAAACAGCTGGCATTGTCCGTGATCAGGACTTCAGGGACAGAATATCGACGAAACCAGTGCTGCTCAACCAGACGGATGACGACATCAGAGGCGATTTTCTTAACCGGGAACAACATTGTCCACTTGGAGAACATATCCATCAGAACGAGAAGGTGCATGTTTCCAGATTTGCTACGTGGCAATGACTGGATAAAATCCATCGATAAGATTTGAAATGGTTTAGTGGTCAAACGTTGTTTTCCCATCTCGGGGTGTTGTGACACGTTTGAAGGTTTAAATTCTTTACATTGTTGACAGCACTGAACGTATTTCTTTACCGACGTAGCCAAATTCGGCCAGAAATACCGCTGTCGCACCTTTTCTAACAGCTTTTCATAGCCTATGTGGAAAGCGCTATTGTGCTCTTTCTGAAGAATTTCCTTTCGGATATTTTCCGGCACGCAGAGTTTCCACTCATACCGATAATCGAAAACTTCTGTTTTCGTCGGTACAAATTTGTACAATTTCCCCAATTCAATTTTAAAGTCTAAGTATTCATCAGGGGAAGCCTGAACTTTCTTCAGTAATCCCGTATACCAGTCATCCTCTGATTCGACATCTAATTCTTCGACAGCTCGGGATAGCGCATCAGGTATAATATTATCCTTACCTCGTCTATGCCTGATTTCAAGATCGTACCCTTGAAGATCAATGCTCCATCTGCTTAATCGGGAAGATGTCTTCCACTTTCCGTTCATGATGTGTGTGAGAGCCGAAGCGTCGGTCATCACCACAAAATGCATCCCTTCGATATATGGCCGGAATTTCTCTATAGCAGAGAGAACGGCTAATCCCTCCTTCTCTGTAGCAGCATAAGACTGTTGAGCTGGGGTCAATTTCTGCGAGAAATACGCAACGATCTTTTCCCCGTCTGTGTGTTGTTGAGTCAACACGGCTGCAATCGCATTATCACTTGCGTCAGTTTGTATTTGGAAGGGTAAATTGAAATTCGGATTGCTCAAAATCGGAGCAGAAATAAGGCTCTCTTTAATACGGACGAAAGCTTTTTCAGCTTCGTCATTCCAAACGATACATTTGGGTTTCTTACGGAGCAGATTAGTGAGAGGGGCGCTCATTTCGCTGAAGGAAGCAATGAAACGCCTGTAATAATTTGCCATCCCCAGAAATCGGCGCAAAGCACGAATTGAATTAGGCCGTTCATAATTCAAAATAGCGTCGACCCTATCGGGGTTTGGACAAATTCCCTCGGGTGTCAATAGGTAACCGAGATAGGGTAATTCAGTTAAACAAAATTTGGATTTCTGGAGGTTGATTGATAAATTTGCGGCTCTGAGTCGCTTAGCAACCTCCCGAAGGCTGGTAAGGTGGGCCTCAAATGAATCGCTTACCACGACAATGTCGTCCAGGTAAACGAATACATTCGGTTCCAGTTCCCCATACCCTAGAACCTCGTCCATCAGCCGTGACAGACTAGCCGGACTATTTACGAGGCCAAAAGGCAACCTGGTGAACTGAAACAGTCCTCTACCCACCACCGAAAAGGCCGTATACTTTCGCGAGTCAATGTTGAGTGGAATCTGCAGAAAAGCTTTAGTTAAATCAATCGTGGTCATATATTTACTCGCTCCTAACCGACTCAGTATACGGTCTTGGTGGGGGAGAGGATAGGCGTCCCTTTGAGTCCGTTCATTGAGGCGACGGGCGTCCAAGCATAATCTCACCTCTCCTGAGGGTTTAATTACTGGCACAGTACTAAGTGACCAATCACTTTTACTCTTTTCGATCACTTTCTGCGATAAAAGGTTATCAACTTCTAGGTTGATTTTTCGTTGCATTTCCGGAGAGGTTGGGTACGGGTTGATTCGAATTGGCGCAGAGTGTCGAAATTCGTCTTTGAACTCTATCTTATGAGAGATCAATGCGGTGACGTCAAGGATCTCACCATCAATCGCGACTTTAAAAAGTTGTTTTACGTTCTCGAGTTGAGTTATCTGCTCATCGGAGAGATCGTTTGAGAATTCTCTAACAGAATTCATTTCGGCACTCTCGATTTCGTCAATTCTAACGAGCCCATCTCCTCCGTGCAATGTTGGTCGGATGCTGAAAGCTTTCCAGAAATCTCCGAATCCTAAAATGAGTCTCCTACGGAGCTCCGGTGCAACTAGTGTGGGTATGATTCGGGTTACATTGTTGAAAGTGATCGGTAGGTAAACAAGACCTTTTACAGGAACATTCTTTCCTTCAGCAGTTTTTACTGAAACAGTCGTTGGGTGAATTTTTAATTTCAAAAGCTTTATCAGCTTTTCAGATCCGGCTCCCAACACAGAACGTTGAGCACCACTATCTAAAAGCCCAAAAACTTCAACCCCTATTATGTTAACTTTGGCAAAAGGTCGGTCATCGCCCTGAACGTGAACAAAAATTTCGTCTACGCTGGGTTCAGTGACATAATCAGTATCGGATAGTGGCTCTAAACCGTATGCGGTCAATTCACTGAAAATTTGATTTATAGTGGGAGGACTTTCGAGGACATTATCAACTTGCCTCCTCAAGCTGATCCCTCGTAGTTTTTTTGACAAAATGGGCAAGCACTAGTGAAAACATCCGAGAACCCACACAAACGACAAAATTTTCGCCTAAGTTCGGGACACTCTACGTAATGGTGTCCGTGTTTTCTACAATTGTAGCATGTCCCTATAGGTGGTCTTTGGTACTGGTGAACCAATGCTTGCATCGTACCTTTAGCAGATCCCTCCATAGGTTCCATTTTCCCCTCCTCTCTTTTCCCTTTCTCATTTCCTGCCTTTCCTTTCTGATATCCGAATTCCTCGCCTGAACCTTTAGGTTTTGTTTGATTGTATTTACTATTGGTGAAAATTCGAGTATTATTTCCAGAGCTGCCAGAACTCTTCTGGTTTTTATTTTGATCTGATGTCATTTCGCTAACATGGTTATTGCGTGAGCGATTTGTGAGTTCAGACTGTTTTTGAATGAAACTAAAATTTTCATCTATTCGCCTGCCATATTTCCGTAATTTGTTCAAGGACTTAATTCCTGCTCCTGTTAAAGCATTTTTGTAATCGTGACGCATATTACGCCAGATTATATTAAATTTTCTCTTTTCAGATAGCTGTTTTGTCATCGTCTGGAATAGTTTTTGTATCTCGTGAAAATAATCTGCGAATTTTTCACCTCTGACTTGCCTGCGATTCGTGGCCTGGATTTCTAACTGGAAGTCAATGTCAGGAGGAAGGAATTCTCGCTTCAACTCCTTTTTCAATTCGGTCCAATCCCTAAAATCCCCGTTATCTACCCCGTCAATGTACCATTCTTTGGCACGACCGGTGAATAAATGTATTGCCGATCTAAATAGTTCGTAATCCGAAACGTCTTCAGACCGACATCGCATTTTGACCTCCTTTAAAAATTCAGCCACCTTCCTACCATCATCTTTCCCATCGTATTTAAGTCTCCATTCCGCAACTGGTATCCTTTTCATCGGTTTTCTACTCTTCTTGCTTTTCCTAAGTTTTTTCTTATTTGAGCTTCTTCTCCTTTTCCTATCAACTTCGGAAGAGTCAAATGAGCTCAACGAACTTTGAATCTCCGAGCTTATACTCGACGACTCTGTACTCTCAGATGAATCTGGAGAGGAAGAACCTTCAGACGAATCGGAGCTTATTCTTTTCTTCTTCTTCTTGTTGATATTATCGTTCTGACTGTGTCTGTTTTTCTGTTTACTCGAATTTTTTCTCTCTTTCTGTTTATCATCCTCACTTTCTTTGTGCGAACTTTCACCTGAACTATATTTGTCTCTTCTATTTTTCGATTTCTTTTTAGGTTTCGATTCTGTTTTCGATATGTTTACTTTTTTAAGTTTCCTTGTACTATCCTTTTCACTCTCAGATGATGAGGTTTCATCTGACTCAGGCTCATGTTGTTTGTCCTTTTCCAACAGAGCTGCAGACTGTTTGGTGTGTCCCTGTTTTACTTTCTCATTCAGTTCTGCCAAAAGTTTTTCCAAATTTTGTTTTCGTTCAATCATTAATTCCATTTCTTTCCTCCTTTCTTCCTCTAGCTTGATTTCCTGTTCTTTCTTGCGTCTCTGTTGATCAGATGTTTGAACAACAAAATCTTTAAATGCTGTGATTAACAGCTCAAAATCTTCTTCTTTTCCTTGCTCATATTCATTCAACTTATCCAAAATTTCATCAGTTCGTTTCATTGACAATTCCATTTCCTTCTTTTTCTGTTCAATAGGGTTAACTTTTCCTCCTCCAGTAGCCTGATCATTGTCTCCTTCCTCTTCCTCTCCGTCGAGATTAGCAACAGTATCGTTCAATGTTGCTATCTCGTTTCGTACCTCAACTAAAGCCTCTGTTATCTTCTTCTCTATTTGTTTCGGTTCATTTTGCTTGTCTGCCTGGTTTGGTAATAGAGGGAAGTGAATGTCTATGATTCGGTCGATCTGGTTTTCGATTTTGGAAATTTTGTTCAAGTATTTGCGCGCGTCTAGTGCTCTCGCTAAATGAGCAATCCTCACACGGTAATGTATTACTCGGGTTCTCATCTTCTCTTTCTGCCTCATATCAGCTTTGGGATTATCAAATATCCCACCGATAGCTTTCATTCGGGAAAGCACTATTGCAAGTTCCTCGTTTGCAGATCTCCAAGTTCTCGCGAAAGCTACAGAATTGATTCCTAAACTTCTCTCCTCATTCATCCTATCTTTAAGTTTACGACGTTTGACGCTCTCGTGATCGTCAAAGTGAAACAACATATTTCTAATCAACAGCTCGTGTTCCACTTCATCTATAGCGAGATGAGACACATTCATGTGCCTGTATTCTAATTGCAAATTCATCGTGCAGTTCCACTACCACAATCACAATTAAAAAAAAATGAACTCATTGAACTCAAATACTTTCAAGTAGCTGTCCACAAGAATCTCATGAATTGGTTAACTAGTTTTCGTTGAGTCAAGACCCATTAATCAAGAAAAAATTTAATTGAAAAAAACCTAGAATTTATTCTCGAGCAACTATTTTCGGGACTATTTTCACCAAATTATTTGCTCTATTCGGCGTACGCGCTCTAGTAAGCCCACAGGTATAACGATGTGTTCCGCAGAAAATGTGTCGTATTAACGAATTTGGATCCACTACCCCTTTTCACCACTTCGAGAAATTTATAGGTTATTTTTTTTTTCTGATACCCTACACTTTTCTATCTTCCTACACTCCCTTTGTACTTCCGATCAGTAAAGCTTGTTTCTATTGGGCGCCAATTGTTAATGGCTAGCCAGATGGACTAGTTAAAAGGGATTCCCCTAACCTCTGGTCTAGCCACGGAGATCGTCTGGGGTGGGCTACACTCGCCTCTTTTGTTGGCTAGCTCGAGCTTGAAACCCTGGAGCTTCAAGGTCGGCTCCTGGCTTGTCGGCACTGATCAAAAGAACAAAACACCTTTTTATCACTTTTACTCTTTTATTACTTACGATTTAGGTGTCTGTAGTGTGTATGTGTGTGTAGTGCTGGCCAGCGATGACGGGATTCTGCAGCGGGTGGGGTTTTTCGGCGGCGGATGAACGGACTGCTCACGGTGGATGCCAGTACTCGACGGTTATCACCGTGTGGCACGACGGATGTTGTACTGGAACTCGATCGGGTGATCGACGGTGGTCTCCCAGTGGTCGTCGGTATATAACCGATGGACGCTTGCTACACGGGTGTTGGCGTATTAACGGACGCCCTCGTGGTTTTAGCCCGTAATTAATGGGTCCTGGCTCTGTATTCGGTAGTTTCACCGGTATTTGTTGGCGACTCTATATTTTTCACTTCTCTTCAGAACTTTTAATAAACTTGACTTGGCAGATCGATCTATCTCGCGCAATGGCTAAAGTGAAAGAGCCCCTTCTCTTCAGTTTGACCCAGTAGCTTCCCCCTTGACCTAAGCCCATTTCCACCTCCCTCCCACTTTTCACCACCCCTTGTCCATATCCTTCTCTTGTTTCCAACGCCCACCTTCATCCTTACTCCTTCCCGTTATGTGTTCTGTGTTATGTATTGTTGGTGTGACTGGGTTACAATATTTAATTGGACCGTTGGTTTGGGAGTGGTCTTTCATTTGCCTTACATATTTAATTATATTTACATTCAAAACAAGACAATATTGCATACAAGAAACTGACATACATATTGAATTCACAATGAACACACATATACCCTATTCCTCGCTCTCGCTATCTCCTGATTTTTCTCGCTCGAAGTGAACCAATAGGGTACAGGAACCAAAACGGTAACATTATTTGAGTTGATTGAGCTAGTGAACCAGCATATAATATATTACATATTATGTAACACCCCCCCCCCCCCTCTATTATTCAGTCAGTTGAGCTGTTTGTTTTTGTTGGAGATAAGTTATGATTATTAGATTGACTCTAATCACATTAAATCAATCAGCTAAATTATTTAAGAAGAAGAAATACCAGGGTGGACGCAACAGCAACACGCTCTTCCGAAGTGGGTAATTTGTGTATTTTAAAAAATCCTGGTAGATGATCCCTTGAGCTTTTAAGCTTTATAAGATTGCGTAATGCGTTTTCGCCAAAAGAAATCGAAATGAATTTCATAGATTCATCTTATGAAAAATGTTGACAGAAAAAATTGAAAGGTGACGAACCATGGACATTGGCATTCTGGAAGTTTTGCTTTGACCACTTATGTATCAGCTTTAGTAGGAATGGAAGATGCTAAAGGCGTATAAGAGCTACGATAATCTTTCAGAAGCCACCCAAAAAAATTCCTACGAGCACCAAGCGTGTTTTCCGAAATCGAAAACACTCGGCTGCGGTGTTTCCCGAAGTCAGAAACACTCGGCTTTGGTGCTTGACGAAGATCTATACACCGGTGCAAACAATTATGTACGGGCACCGGTACCGGTGCCTCGTTCGCTGCGTTTGGTGTTTTCCATCGAGCACTGGTACGTAAAACCCAATGCTCTTGGTGGTGTGTTTGTAGACAAAACTGCCACCCGTGCAAAAGGGTTCAGTGTTTTTACCATGGCTGCCTGTACGTGGTTCAGTTCAACTCCGGGGAAACATGTTAGAAGGGTCTAACTCGAAACATACAGAATGACTTGGATCGTCGGTTTCTTACGAATGAAAATATACCCACCCAAACTAACTTAATCATCTGACAGAACAATGTTTGTTCTATGACCTGGTGCAGTCAGATTCCAGATATCTGAATTAAGGGTACTAATGGGATCTTAATAACCTCCTCTTTCTCTTGAGCCCACTCTAGAACCTACATTTTGTATTTAGATCTATAAGTGAACTGCTGGTCTGAGTTCCTCTGGTATCTTCAATTAGAGGATGTTCCTGAATACACAGTCAAACAGCACGTAATGTTGTGAACAACTTCAATGACAGTTGTCCAGCAGTGTTTCCATTTTATTTACAACAATCCAATGCCTACGAGATTGTGCCGAAGGTTTGCTGAAGGTGTGCCGATGGATTTGCCTAATTTCAGCACAATGTGCTGAGTGAATTGCCCATTGGGTTACTCACTGAGTGAGTATAAAGGGTTACCAGTTATTGAAAATAAACAGTTGAGTTCAGAGTTCGTCTTCCAGGTGGCACTAATATGCCATTTGTTTTCAAACTATGTTCTTAACTTGACATCTTGACTAGATAAAAGGTGTCAGTCTTTGGAAAAGTTGTTCAAGTTAAAAAAAAACTTTTTGGATGGTAGATAGAAGGTATCGGTCTTCGACAAAGTTGTTCTGACGAAAAAGACCTATTAGATGATGGGCAGCTCAGTTCAGAATTCACTCACCAGGTGGCGCTAGTGTATAATTTGTCATCTTATTGCTTACCTTAACTTGGCAGTACGAATAGAAGTTTGCTGTCTTCAGTAAAGTTGTTCTGAATGACAAAACCTATCGTATCTCATTCGATACTAATGACCTGTTTAAACCGACATCTTCACTAGAAGGTTGCTGTCAACACGACCGATTGTATACACTAAACACGAAAATTACTCAGAGAGTGAGTCACTTTTACTCAGTTATGAGTTATGAGAAATTTCTAAAAGCGTAGGTCACTCAGTAACCTACGCTTTTAAAAATTTATCCATACGAATAAATAAAAGTGAGTCACTCTCTGACAGCTCAGTTCTGAATTCCCACACCAGGTGGTGCGAGTATACGATTTTACTTATAATTACTTGCTTTAACTTGAGAGCTGACCTAGATAGATGGTTGCGGTTTTTTGCAAAGTTGATCAGATTTATAAGACCTATTATATGGCGGCTTGTTTAGTTGAAAATTTCTTCACCAGGCGGCACTAGTGTACGAAGTGGCTTGTTGTCTTTGGCCGAGTTCAACAGACGCACAAGAGCTATTGGATAATGCAACTGGAACTTTGCTTTTGTCTTTAACTTTCATTTCATTTGACTGCCGTCCTTACTAGTTCCATGGAGATTACACGAATGTAACGTATTGGCTTGTAATGAATTGATGTCCAGACAAATACTCATCAACGCCGACCATGGTAGTATCGCCGAGTTATTCTCCAATTTAGATTGGGACGACTTATTGGACACCGTTGACATTGAGTCCGCCGCTCAAACTATCTCCAATGTCTTGGCATATATCATTGACAGACACGTTCCGAAAAAGATTCATCATCATACGACCCATCCACCATGGCATACGAGCGAATTTCGTCGACTGAAATCCAGAAAGAAAGTCGATCTTAGGAAGTTCACCAAGCACCGCACACTTTCCCTTCAACGTGACTATGTCAGGATCAATCACGCATACAAACGAGTTGCGAAACGGTGCTTTCTTCAGTATCGACGTGGATTGTAGAGAAAGCTTAAGTCACGTCCCAAGCAGTTTTGGGAGTTTGTCAACGAACATCGCCATGAAGCTGGTGTGCCGTCGTCTATGACACATAATGGTAACGTGGCCTCATCTACGCAAGATATCTGTCAGCTGTTCTCTGAAAAATTTGCTAGTGTCTTCACGGACGAGAGACTGAGTGACGACCATGCCCGACTGGCTGCCAGTTACGTACCACTCTCTGGCCAAACCATGAGCAGAATTGACATCAATCCCGAGATGTTTTTCAGGGCTTCCTCGAGACTCAAGTCGTCGTACAATCCGGGTCCTGACGGAATTCCATCGGCGTTCCTCAAAACGCACTTGGACAGTTTGTTGTCTCCACTGCTGCACGTTTTTCAACGGTCTGTGGACGTCGGTGTTTTCCCATCCTGTTGGAAGCTAGCGCACATGTTTCCAGTACATAAAAAGGCAACAAACAGGACATTGGCAACTACCGTGGCATTACTTCGCTTAGCGCTGTTGCTAAATTGTTCGAACTCGTTGTTATGGAACCGTTACTCGCTCACTGTAAGCCGTATATCGACCAGCATGGTTTCATGGCTGGTCGCTCCACTGCCACTAACTTGCTGTGCCTTACTTCCTACATCTCTAACAGTATGTCGGATCGTGCTCAGACGGATGTCATTTATACTGACTTATCTGCTGCCTTCGATAAATTGAATCACCGCATATCTATCGCTAAACTGGACAGGCTTGGTATCCACAGCTGCCTTTTGCAATGGTTTCAGTCGTACCTCATCGATCGCTATCTCACTGTAGTCATTGGTGATCACCAGTCCCGTACGTACGCTGCCACATCCGGCATACCTCAGGGTAGTCACCTGGGACCGCTGATTTTCCTGATTTATTTCAACGACGTGAATCTGGTAATTGAGGGAGCACGATTATCTTACGCAGATGACCTTAAACTTTACCTCCGAATTCACTCAATTGAAGACTGTTGCTTCCTTCAACGTCAGCTGATTGGTGTATTCTGAATCGTATGGAGGTTAACCCGTTCAAATGCTCGGTTATCTCTTTTTCGTGCAAGAAAGAGACTACTATGTTCAAGTATGTTTTGTTAGGCACTGAAATTGAGCGCGTCAGCCAAATTAAGGACCTAGGCGTGATTCTGGTGATTCACGGATATCTACTGCCTTAAATCGTTGTACTGCTCCTTGTCTCGCTCCATATTAGAATACTGCTCGGTTGTCTGGACTCCTCACTACAACAACGGTGTCGAAAGAGTTGAGTCTGTTCAGCGACGGTTCCTGAGATATGCGCTACGTAAACTGCCGTGGACGGATCCCTTCCGATTGCCTAGCTACGAAAGTCGTTTGCAACTGATCCATCTGGAGCCCCTGTCGGTCCGAAGAGATACAGCAAGGGCATTGCTAATTGCGGATATTTTGCAGTTGTCCAATGTACTTTTTGCCACCAACAAAACATACATTGATTGCATTTTACACCTTCTGTACTTGGATAATGATGCTGCTGGTGTGATGCTCTTAAGATACCACTGTTTGTGGGACAATAACCTGTCAAATAGGAACAACCACGTTTTGACAGTAACTTGATATGGGTAATGATGGGGAAGAATGTTAACAGTATTACAAATATAATTGGAAGTATTGTAATATCAATCCATTCACAGTATACCAAGAATGAACATTCGATAATTACCGAAAGGTAACACATTTATTTTTCATTGCTATCATTTGCACAGCCGATTATCTCGGCATTGTATTTTGTTGGGATTCAACAAAAAAAAACTATCGGGATTAAATTAGTAAACGCATATTTTGCTGAGATCGCATCAAGTTAACAGTAACGAGATATACCCCATAAATTGGCTGTTTGACTATGTCGAGCTGGCTTGAGTTATGTCGTCATCAGAATTAAAAATTAAATCTGCTGCCATAGCTTCCCAGGAAGTCAATTTCAAACATGACATAGTAGAAAGATCCACGAATAACGATGAATGACACTGATCACATTCGTTTACAAATCCTTCAACCCAGCAAATATCAAACTTCATCGGACAGTGCTACCATTAACACCTAGGTAACCGGAATTATCAGCAAGCAAAAAATCAAAAAAAAACCCGAATAAATCTTCTCACACTTCATAACTTCTTCAGATTGATCTTCGAGCCACTCTTGAGCCGGTTGAGTTAAGAAACAACAAGGAAGACTATGCGTTTTGGCACGTACAGTCAATGGTCCATGCATCGTACGTGATTCACAATGGGCCATCATTTTCCATCGTGATGACCATGAGACAGAGGGAATTATGCACCCACCGAATGCAGATCACGCACACAGGTCCGATCATTACGTCTGTTAAAGTTATTCCTTAGGCTACAAAGAACGTGACGCCACAAATGGCAAGCTGGTTGGCGATGCTTGTTAGCTCTAGTTCAGGTTGATCGAATTTCTAGGCAATCCTCTAAAGCTATTTTAACGTATGCTTTGAAGAACCTAAAATGTCCCCCGGAGAGACTCGGTAAGTTGATCAATTCCATATGTGGGCGCGCTAAACACTTGCGGAAAAGATCAAGATCAGGAGGTATGGCGCGAGGTCTCGTGTTTTGGTGTTGGTGGGTGTACTTTTATGCCAACTACGGAACATGTTTGGATGCACTAGAGATCTATTTGGTTAACGATGCTGCAAATGTGGTGCACCGAATGTGTCAGATGGAAAACACAAATAAAGTTCTACATGACACGTTGTAGGTGGTAAGGGAAAAATAAGGCCATTAGATAATGGGCCATTATTAACCCATTAAAGCCCGAATTATTTCACATTCACAACAGGGTTGCTCCATCTCACTTGCTATAAAAAAAAATATTTTTCGGAATTATGCAATCATTAGATGTAACGGAGATGAACCAGCGTCTGGATGAAAATATCCTTAATAAAGAAAACTAACCAACCCAATCATTAGATGTTATACTTCTTCTTCTTCTTCGCATTTCAAGCTTATTGCATATCGCATATTAGCTTATTGCGTGCTCTCAACTTAGTGTTCTAGATGCACTTCCACAGTTATTAATTGAGAGCTTTCGATGCCTGTACCATTTTTGCATTGGTATAATTGTGTGGCAAGTCCAATCATACTTCTATGCCCAGGGAAGTCGGGAAATTTTTCAACCCGTAAAATTCCTAGACCGGACCGGGAATCGAACCCAGCCACCTCCAGCATGGTCTTGCTTTGTAGCTGCGCCTTTACCGACAGAGCTAAGGGAGGCCCCAAATTAGATAATTCAAGCATAACATTTCAAAAGGACGTATGTAACATTGGATAGGAAATTAGAAACATTGGATAGCAATGTCTATATGAGATTATTAAATACTATTTAAAAGTTAATGCTATTTTTTAAAATCTGCTTGTGCGATTAGTTGGATAAAGAGATAGCGTTTAAGAGAATTGTGAAAAATGCCGAGTTTTGCAAACACGGACAAGACTTTTGATAAAACAAAATCATACACCTTTTACTTGTGTACTACTCACATACACCCTGATTGATTCGTCGGTATCACACCTTGATTGTTACATACACCCTGCATGATTCGTCTATTTGACAGAAGGGTTTTCACATACGTCAACTCAGATACACCACTTTTTGTTTTGCAGTGAAGATACGTCGGCAGCTCGAAAAGCATTGAGGAATTGTCAGTTGGTTGGTTTATTTTCATAACTACCCAGAGTTGTGAAATAATCGATGTTAAAAGCGAAGATGAGGGGTCACCGCATTATCTGCTGTCAGATGTTATACGTTTTGTGTTTTTCGTATTAAGAAAGCGCTGGTCAGATTGGTATGTGAAGTTCAAGATTAAAGTGCAATTTTATTAGAATACTTTTGAAATGTTTATTATGTTGCTCCCGGAAATACAAAAAAAAGACATACAAACTTGACGTATTTGCTGATTGATAGTGGTTGCCTTGTTTTTTCACATACGACGCTTCACTGTGAGCGTATCTGCAGTTTTTGTGTTATCATCAAGTTTTAACAGTTAAGTCATGTTGACAATAAAAGGGTGTATCAACACCATTTTAAAAACAATGAAAGAAGGTCACATAGGGCGTTCATTAAATATATTTTCCATAATGCATTACAATTTCAAACCTTGTTTTTCATTAACTCGTAGGAAAAGCATGTATCTTATATTCGATTAGATGCAAAATATCGATTTGTTTATTTTTGCGACTTACGTCCTTTTGAAAAGTTATGCTTGAATTGTATGTTGTACTTTTAAGTAACAGGAAGAGGGTGTAAAGTATGTGTTTGACTCATAAAACCTGTCAATTTCGCTTGCAGAGCGTCACAATCAGCGATCTTATGATTCGTGAGCGTTCACTCAGCATCAGCCATGATAGAAGATGCGTGCATCAAAACAAATTTGCTCCTCATCTATTATCGTACATATTAAAAGAATTACAGTAATAGTTACGCACTGGAAGTAGTGACAGAATCTAGAAGTGTTGTGGTAAGTTCCTGCTTGAAAATATCAGCTTCATAAATTTTATGTAAAAAACTAATTTCTTAATTTTTTTCAGTGTGAAATTTCTTCAAATCTGAATATGGAATGGTCGATACGATGTGAACCGCTAGAAAATCAACGGAATACAATGTACCCCAAGTAGCGATAATCTGACATAAGTGTGATCCAGCCAACGGAACAGCAGCGTTCGGGAACAGCAGCTTTTCGTAAGATCCGTCGCTACGCAAAAATCGAATGGGTTACTGATCCGTAACTTTCTGTTCCAGCACATGGAACGTGGAATTTCCCAGGAATTCAAAAAAGGAGCTGCGCTTCCAACTCTCGATCGTGGTGGTCCTTCCTGCAGGACTAGTGGAGATTATTTAAAAATATCAATTTGCATGCTCTCCATTCCAAGCGGGTCACAATGATGTAAAAATATGCATTCATGGAGAGCGTGCTTTGAAGTTATCGATGTTCATATTATTTTAAAATGTAGTTAGTATAAATCTAAAATAAAAAATTGTACGATGAAATCATTCAAAATTGTCCGAAGAAAAACGACTCCCGAAAATACAATCCATAACCTATGAAAAATTAAATGACGTTAACATTTACATCGTAACTAAACACAACATGTAATTTTAAAAACAAATGTAATTATATGTTATTTATAATGGAACCTTTTTGTTACAGGTAGCTAAACAGAAAATTGCACGTTTCGTTTATACTGTGTGGAGCACTTTGATATAGTCTAAGAATTAGTTTAACGACAGCGCCGGAGACGAGTTCTGGTTGAAGCATGCCCGAAGGAGAGCAGCTATCTCTGGTGTTCAGTCAAATGTTCATGAAAATGAACAGATTGTGTAATGTGGTCACCGGAAGGGTTTTTAAATAATGTTGTTATTGTTATGATAGCTTATTTATCGAACAAAGTTTGTTTCCCCAACTACTTTAGGTCTAGAAAATCATCTCGTGAAGGTTTTATACAACAATTTGCATTCTGGAAAAACTTACTTGTACAAGAACTGCCATTACATTTGTTGTATGAAACATATGCTGAGGATGTAATATATCCGACCTTACATTGGATGTAAGAGAAATTTGTTTTGCGTGTAATAGTCAGGCTTAGAAATGCTCATCACACCTAAAATGCTACTTTTCGAAATTATTAAACTATGAGATATTATAATCATAATTTGTATATGTAAGATGCAAGAAGAGGAGGTAAAGTTTGTGTATGACACATTAAACCTGTAAATTTTGCTTTCAGAGGATCACAATTAGCTATTTTAGTTGTAATGAGTAATCGCGATGAGTGAGTACTTTTCGTTTTATCAATCACTAATTGTGACACTCTGGAAGCGATATTGTTAAAAATCTTAAAATTAAGAAAAACCAACTCTGCACATCTTAATCCATGCCGAGTATTGAGCTGTGCCGAAAGCTGTGCCAAACGCTGTGCTGAACGTGCCTATCAACGTTTCGATCATAGTGTGCCTATCAAGATGTCAAATATTCCATGAGTTTGGCAACCCCAAGAGTTATGATTTTTTTGATTGTGCTGACGGATCAAGACAAGCATTCAGCTTCCATTCATTCCCATTAGAGCGTTACCGGATCGTGAAATGGAAGAGGAAGTGGAAGCCATCTAACCTGTACGGTTTTCAACCCATCCTATAGATTCCAGTCCCTTTAAACTGCTAATTCCTTGCAGATGTACATAAACGAAGGCGTAACCGATCGATGATGGATTAAATTGCCACCTGCTGCCTGTCAAACTTCTTTCCGACTAAAGTAACCCAGAACTCGGGAACCTAGAACCTAGCAGAAACATCATCGAGCCAGTTTTTAATAAAGTCTCAACTCGAATGTTCAGTAATTAGCACAGCATACGGCTGATTTCATAGTGAGTCGAAAATTATGTAAGGAATAATATGTATATCAATAATGGAAATTCCCATTATTGATATTATTCCTTACATTCGTTTCAACGCTTTGCTAGCCTCTTCGCTTCTCTTCGCTTCATACTATGGCATCGGCCTTACAGTTGACCGATCGGTAAGCCACCCATTGCACTTAGGTCCCTTGATACGAGCTTGTTCAACAGAAGGATGAGTACAGAGATGCATCTGCAAAATGATCGGATGTGGTGACGGGGATGAGCTTGATATCGGACTCGTGAAATAGAATCTAATTGCATTTTTTTAATTTCAATGAAATGGTATCCTATAAATCGTATACTATTGCACTAAGGCAATCGTACACCCATCAAGGTCTGATGGAATATGTGGGGTTAATATTTAGGTATTGACATCCCCCAGCAGTACTGTGACTTCTTTCAAAATTATACGTCCATATCAATTGAGACCAATGACAAAAATATCCGAGGTAAAACGCAGGGAAAAATGTGAACATTTCCATCCCGAACGATCCTTGGCAAGATCGGTAATGATGAGATTGTTTGCGTGAGCTTCCATATTTATTATCAAAGGAAACCAGCTGGCATTTTACAAAATGATTTCATCCTCCATCAAAAACGCGTCGGTCCGTACGCCCCAGTTTGACCAGCTTTCAATTTTCTAGCATTACCCAGCCACAGCGTAGCCAAAGTTTGTCGGATGTACATACAATTTCCTTCTCAATTCCAGACTGACGATTTGTTTTTGATTTTCATGATCACGGGATCCAACCAGTCTGCACCATAGGTAGTGTCAACGACTTCGTAGATAGAATACTGAACCGTACCGTCATATTGGACGATCAGATCTTCCAGACTTTTGAGCAACCGTCGCCGTTTCAGCCGTCTTGATCAACAAGACCCGGTCGAGAGGGTTGGATGAACTTTACTGAAGTCAAGCCCGAATAGAAATGAATGAAATCACGAGCCGCTGGGAATTTTGCTGTGAATCGGATGAGACTGACTGAGTTTAGCTAGATTTGAAGAGTCTACTTACAGATTGTTTCGAGCGATTTGTCGTTCTAAAATTGTTGATTGAATCGTTGTTTTACCAGTTTTATGTATGACAACAAATTCTTTCACTAGCTTCACTTTTGAGTAAACAAAGTATTCAACCGAGTAGTCAACCTTTTTTTTTCCTTAGTTTGTTTTCCGTGCTGAGCACCAATACTACCGACGCCAGGGTGGCAGCTCCCACACCTGGACCCTACCTATCGACCCATCAACTCATGAACCGGGGACCAACGGCTTTACTTCTCCTCCGAAGGAAGGCGTGATCAGAGATGTTATGCCTCAGAACATCCCGGCGGCGCCGACTGGGATTGAACCCAGGCCTGCTGGGGTGAGAGGTAATCACGCTAACCACTACACCACCGGCACCGTTGAGTAGTCAATCTTAGCAACGATTGGGAAAACGTGATGCCGTTTTAAATTATATCGTTTGTTTCCTATGTCAAAGTGTACCCTATCGTGCCAAACAGTGTGCCATGCTGTGTTTTGGCACAATGTGCAGAGTTAATTACCCTAGTGAGATAATTCCGAACTAAACTGTCCACAATTCAAAAGGTCTTGGCCTCATGAATATCATTGCAGAAAACAGCAAATTTGTATCTAGTAAAGATCTCATGATATCGATACGTAATTCATAAGAACACTACTGTCATCTAGTGAGAGAATTCCAAACTAATTTTTCCACAATTCGAAAGCCCTGAACAACAATACAGAAAACATTAACTTTGTATCTAGCAGGGATCTCGAGATGTCGACCCTGCATGTACATGAAATTTATAAAGACACTAGTGCCACCTAACGAGAGAATACCAAACTTAACTGTTCACGATTCAAAAGGAATTGGAAAACAGCAACTTTGTTTATAGCCTGGATCATGAGGTATTCTGAACTAAAAAATATACTGTAGTGTTGGCCTTCGTAATCTTAGCAACTTTGCAGAAGACTGTACCCTTCTATCTAACACATCTTGATTTGATAAAATGAAGTTTTCAGCAAACACTAGCACGCTAGCACCACCTAGTGAGCTAAATCCAAACTAAATTGTTTACCATTTTCAAGAGATTGGTCCATTAAAAAAAAGGTGAAGACAAGCATAACTTTTGAGCGAAAGTTTCTCGTTAGTCATCAAAAATGTAACTGATCTATAAATAGATCACTGGACGTTAGATGCTTTTGATCTATAAATAGATCACTGGATTAATGGTCTTGCCTTAATCAAGATTCTGTGATGTAGGGTAATGTTGGGCAAAGCAAATATTTTCCCATCGATCCAGATTCCCATAGTGGAAAGGCGAACAATGGCAAGAATTCATAAGATACTAATTGTTATGCCAGTTGCAATATGATGCACTTTCCATTCGCAAAATTGTGACTATGGCATGACCAAACACTCAAGGGGAAACTAGCTCAGTAGCATGAGACCCCTGAACTGTGTCGCAGAGCTGGCATGTTACTGGGTATTCGGAGGGGCTACGCGGACAAAGTATGAAAACACAGGAACATTCACATTTTCTAAAAAATATATTGCCCTTTTCTGTGGCGTGTGGGTGTGGGTTTTCCATATATGTGGCGTGTGTGTTAGAGTTTAAAATTGTAACTGTACTCACTGCTGCAGCGGGATCTCCTACGGCATCGCGACGCTGGCGTTGGTCCACACGGCTGCTCCTGCACTACCGGAAACTTGCAACGCGGGCTGCAAACAGCGGATCTGGTGGCGTTCATCAGCGACATACGACTCAGCAGGCGTTGCTGGCTCGTTTGGTTGGCAGGCGGCTTCCGTCGTTGACGACATCGGCTGATCGTGGCATGGCCACCTTGGTCGAGCCGAGACGGGAACCTCCTTGGCAATTACGGCAACCGGCCAGAGGGAACCGTCCCTGATGGACGAACGAGGATCATTAGCGATTAGGCTCGGAAGTCATCTTGACTTCCGAGCCGAGCCGTGTAAGACCGTCTTATAGTACGGTACGAGGTCCTGAACGGAGGCAGTCCAACATCCCAGAAACTCCACGAGGGGGGGATTTACACGAAATGGCACTGCACTTTAAGATACCGGTCTTTTCCACACGGACGCCTGTTTTTTTTTTTTTTTTTTTTTTTTTTTTTTTTTTTTTTTTTTATTATAGTCACTTTAACGCTCTTGGGTCATTCGTGACTTGTCCGGGGGTGAGATTTGAACTCGTGACTTTGGCGTGAGAGGTATGGATGCTAACCACTACACCGGGGTCGCCCCCTGGACGCCTGTTTGTTTCTCTCCCTAATCTTCCAAATGTAATTTGCGCATCCATTGTTATTTTAAAGCTAAGATTTTCCTCTCTTCAGTAACGTTCTTGTTCTTAGCAGCGGCACCTCTCGCTCTTGTGTGTGTCTACTGTGTTAGGTTTAACAAAACGTGAATTTTCTCAACCAACAATAACTCATACAGACGAAAATTCACGGATTGTAACCAACTGGTTACAAAATGTTCGCGACGAAGTGCACGGCAGCATTTTGGTATTGTTTCGAGTTGTTGCTGCGTAAATTTTGGTGCACGCTAACGTTTTCGATAGATTACATTGTTTTTTTTTTCAAATTCCGATGGATTGTCATGTTTGAAACAAGAAATTATCGTACTAATTTTCGTGTTGATTGACCAACTTTGTTTTCAGCACTTGACAGCATTTTTTGGTTGTTCTGGCACTCAATTTTATTGGGCGACCACATTTCTTTTTATTCCCCGGTTCTTTACCATCACGCGAATCCTCCAAAACACGATAAATAGTTGATTTCGATATTGGCTTGTCTTTGAACACGCTTAGAATTTCACTTGTACTTGTACTACCGTCCAAAAAGGTTGGCGACTTGTGCACGTAAATCCAGCTTGTACGACATTTTAAATGGAAACTACTGCGCAATTTTAGTTTGACAGTTCAGTAGAAGTATAGTTGAGCGTGACAAGCAGCGTTGCCGGATTGTTTTCATGCTTATCGGTATCAAATGTTTAAAAAAAACGGTATTTATCGGTATTTACATACTGTTTTAATTAATTTCAAAAATTCAACCTTTAGGACTAAGAACGGAAAATTTACTCTCCAAACAAATTTCTGGGGATTTTTTTGAATTAACGTCTGAAGTAAGTCGATTGAAGAATCAAAGTGACGATTGACTCACAGATGGCCAGTGGGTGAAAATGGTAATGACGTTTTGATTTCTGTCAAATGGCATGTTTTTTTTAGTACATCATCATTTTTGTAATTGCGTATCTTAAAACTAGGTGTCGCATAACCAGTTTTGGCTTTGCTTTGATTCGCCAATAAAACTTCCAAAGAAAATATAAAGTAACTTTTCTAGAGGAAGTTTGAAGAAAGTTCTTTGAAAAGCCGGAAACACTTCCAAGACGATTATTGAAGAACTTCTGGTGAAAATTTAACGAACCATTCGGAAAAAAATCCAGAGGAAGCCAGAAAAGCTTCGGAAATCCAAAGCAAATTCCAGGAGTAGTTATTTCCAGGGGATGAGAGAAGATGCTCAGATAAACCTTCCAATAGGAATTGGAAAAAAAAAACCAACAGGGAATCGCTTATGGAGAAACTTCCAGAGGAAGACGATAGAAATTTCTTGGACAATTCAATTGAGAAGACGGAAGAAACTTCCTGTAGACGCTGGAAGGTAGATTGGAAGAAACTTGTGAAGTATGTCGGATGCTAGAGGGCTTACGGAACAATCGTAAGAAACTTAAAGGAGAAGTTGGCGAAACATTCCGGAAGATAGAGATTTCTGGGACTACTAGCACAACACTCCCTGAAGTCTCTTACATGTTCTAATGATCCATCAGTTTTTCTGATAGTCATAAAATATCCCTGAAGACCTCGCAATGTCTGAAGTTTTCGAAAGATTCCTGAAATGCACTCCCATAATTCCTCGCAACGCCTTGAAAGTTCTTGCAATTTTCCTGAAGTTAATTGGGTTGTTTAGAAGTTCTCTAATCATTCACGAAGTATTCGGAGCTTCAATAAAACTACGGCAAAATATCAAATCTTCTTTGAAGGTCTTTGGTCTTTCTTGATGATTTCGGAACTGCCCTAGCAGCACACTTCAAGCAACTTTTATGTGAGCTTCTGCCACAGCTTTGTGTTGCTTGGGTTCTTAAGTGCACTCACAATTTTCACGACATTAATGGAACATCAGCATTGAAAATCTCTGATCTTCCCGATTATTTTCAATTTAGAAAAGTTCTTCAAACTGCCATTACAAGCACGGATCTTCCTTAAATTGTTTTTTCCATTACATGAGTTATTAATGTTACTTACCATACGTTTCCAAAATTTTCATGAACCTCTTGGAACTTTGCTCAAGTTTTCGGAAATTCCTTGAGTTTCTTGGAAGTCCTTTAAAGCTTCAGTAATATTTTTGAACTTAATTGATCTGTACTGATGTTCTCTGAGCTTTCCTAAATTTATCGCAATTCACCTGAAACGAATGGAACTGTCCTGAAAACCATTCAATTTTCTTGAAGTTCTTTGGACATGTGAAGTTTCAAAAATATGTATGATGTTTCCTCAAGTTAACTGGAGTTCTCTAGACATTTTGGAAATGTCCAATTTCTTGAATGTAACTGTCTTTAATTTATATAAACTTTCCCTTACAGATATTTAAACTTACTCAAAAATTTAGATGTTTCTGAAGTTTCAGAACTTATTAAAAGTTCCTGTAGATTTCCTAAAGCTAATGGAATTGAAATAAAGCTCTGGAAGCATCCCTGAAGTTCCGGGGAAGTTGTAAAAATACTGACAAGAGAAAACGGGAGATATTCAAAAAAAATTAACGTCTCTCACAAAAAAAATTAACACGTCTCTCAACAAGTGCATTGGTTGACATTTATGTAATTGTTCATGCTGTCAAATAAACGCCTGAAAGTATTCCCAGGACTTATGTTAGATATGTTATTCACCGTTAATGGATCTTGTTCTTGAATGCACGAATTAAATCTAACAGGAAAAAAATAATAACGCTCTGGGATTGCATCCAATTGCGTTGACGTCTTAAATGAAGTTTCTTGAAATAAATATGACTACAAAATAGTTTATGTTTTGGCCGCAAAGGGTGTGCAGCGATATAAACTTTTTTATTTCGCAAGATAGAGGTTTGCTGTATTTGGCAGAATTGTAGAACGTAGAATTTTATGGAAAATTGCCTAAGACGTAAAAGCTGTACATCTTCAAACAAATGAGCTAATAAAATTTACCAGAAATTCACGTTTTTAGTATAATATTTTAAACAATCGTTCCAATGAATACTTTCACCATTTTCCCTCGATCGGTACTGGTTAATCCAATATTTTCTTGATCAATTCTTTTATTTTTTTTTTTAATAAATATCAAATGAAATTTTAAAAAATACATGAGTTTCTGAAAGAATGAGATATTTTTAAGATATTTGGATATGAATCAATCAATATATTTTATTTGAACAAATACAGCTCATATTATTCTATTACGTACATTAAGGTAAGTCAAGTTTGAATAGTTCTTTCGATGTGTATTGAGGTCACCAACAACTGTGCCAAATTTGAATGGATTTCATTATGATCTGCATTGGTGAGAGATCTTTAAAATTTGTATAGACACATTTATGGAAAACAAATCAAACCTTACTAAATAGTATGGAAAAACTATGCAGAGCAACTCTGTCGAAGATCGCAAATCGATTGCAGTGGTTCCCAATTTTTCCAGCTCTGCGACCTTTGTGAACAATTGGGTGTTCCGTGGCCCCCTGGAAAGTACCTTGTATAAATTACGCTGAGATGAATGAAAACCATTCATTTGATCTGTTAGTTATTCGTTTTATTTCAAAACACTATGTTAACAACAGCCAACAACTCGTAAAGTGCGATTATTGTAGATCTCAAATCTAGTTACGATGCTGCGTTTGTGATCATGCCAATCTCACATCTTCGTCAACGTTCAATCTCTTTCTTGTCATGGTTTTAATGTGGAGAAGAGTTGAAAATCCGCTCTCATACGTACGGACGAAGATGCAAATGGGACAAGGATCTTCAATGCCTACTAGGAGACTTTGGGATACGAAATGGCACGCCAGAACCACTGGTTCAAATGATTTCACGGAACAAATCACGAGATGAGGAGTCATTTCTCAGGTCCGAATATTCATCCTGTGTTTCATCAAGCCTTCCACATCCATTGAGGAAGAAAACGGATTGCGCACTACATCTGCATCTTCTTGTATCAGCTCAGGGAAATACAGCTCACATTGATAATCCGGTGAGTGAAAATGAGCAATAATTTCTGATTAAAGATCCGAATTGAGCTCGTTCGCTATTTTGTCAGTCATTCAGAGTCTATGGAACATGGCAACATTTCCAATACTAACCTTTCGGGGCCAGTATTGCTTGAATGCTTGAAGATCGTCTTGGAAGTGAATAAGATGGGTTTGCTAGCCCTCTGAGATGAACTAGCCATCGGCTAAAAATCTCATTAATAACTTATTTAAAAAAAGTTTACTGGCGAATTTTGATGCACAAAAAATTATTGAACAAGCGAGACGCTTATGCCAACCTTCCACACTAAAATTAGCAATGAAATCATTTTCCCTTGAACTTCCAAGAACATTTTGATTTCGTCCTTCAATTCAAAAGCACGGTTGAGAACATTGCCTTTGGACAACCAGCGCACAACAGTATAGAAAAGAAGATCCACGTGATCTGAATTAATTTGCTTGTAGAGTTCTTTGAATAAACGAGTGTTCAGAGCTCCAGATTTGACATAACAATTTTGACTCTTACTGACAAGGGCATATCGATCACCTGTGGCGTATGGAGCAAGCTCTATAATCTCTTTCTGAAATCTTGATTTGTTACCAAGCAATGCTAGAGCGCCATCGGTATTAACTCCACTTACTTTTTCCCATTGCAAGCCACCCGATTCTAAAAATGTTTTGATTTTAGCCATGCCATTGTCATTAGACCAAACAAACCAAGACCCTCGTGGCCCCCCTGCCGACCGCGGACCACCGGTTGGGAAACCCTGGATTAGACATTTGCGCATAAATGTGCAATATGAAAACTAACAAATTATTACCAGACGACAGATAATGAAAAAAAAATTCGGATTGGTTTTGCTTTGAGCATTATCTTGTCCTTGTTTAAACAGCTAAAAACACTTGCGACAAAACTACCTTCTCAAAGTACAAAAACCGCAGCAGTAACCGCAAGCTGTTTACTTTTGGTTTCACGTTCACCTCTAGATTCTGTGCAGCATTGCATCTGGCGCCGGGACCAACCGGTGGCTGTTTACCGAGCAACCTACAAACCACAGAAACGCATCAGGTGTTACTGTTGACATCTCCATCTCTGCAGGTGCTAGAAGTAAATCCATCCATCCGTCCATCCATCCACACACCAACGCGTCTTGTTGACAGATCCAATAACGGAAGCGGGCCCGCAGCCATGCTCCAGTGGAGTCTTTCTGGTGTGTGCACTTACTGTGCTCTATTTTCTTGCCCTCTAGCCTGCACTGCTCGATACGACGTTACATTCCACATTGTTGTGACATCGAACGAAGTCCTACACATGGTCATATACAACGATACATGTGTGCAGTACCACAACCGGGCATATGTCGCCCCATTAGAGGGTTTACACTTCACGTTGAGTGTGATGAATCGCATCAAGAGCACCCGTCCATTATGGGCCAAGTTGTTCCAAAGTGTGACCTTGTGCTGCCAACTGCCGAAGCCCCTAAGCACGCGCCTAATGAGCAATTTTGCAAATAATACATCGACAGTAGTGTGAGAACAAATTAAGGACCAGAAGAAACACCAGAACAGCAATTTTTCTGCTGATTGATGCCGAAGAGCACTCATTTCTAGAGGCACCTCTGCCTCATTCCTATATAGCCCTTAATGCCACGGCAGAAGGTATGGTGGTTCAAAGAAAAAGGCAACCGATGAAGGTCGCCTCATTCGCGACAAGCCTTTGTTCCGCCACTTGTGACCGATGATTCCGACGATTCGGTAGCACACCAGTTCCTATTGTTGCAATACGCAGTCAGTCCTGTTGAAGAACCCGTAGGAAGCACTTAGAGGCAAAGAGGATGCCACTTGGGTGGCTACAGGAGAGCGCACTCTTCACGACGATGAAGTTTATTACAGGTTTAATGCTGCGAATGATTGGAAAATGAACATCGAAAAGAATCATCCCGTTCAAGGTGACAACCACCCCAATGAGAAGTGTGTTTCGCGAAGCAATTCTGCCTGTGTGTCTGTCTAATCATCCCATCATGGTTGGTGGTGGAGCAACTTTTCCTTTTCCTTGGACTTGTCGATACTTTGATTGGAAGCCATCAATGGAAGTAGCGTGTATGGATCGAATGGACCGCACGACCGTCGAAGCGGAAGCAGGGGATCGGAGAACGAAAAAGTACGAAATCTGTTATGATGACTCAACGAAAAAAGAATCGCACAATGTGCTGCACACGGCAGACAAAATGCAAAAAAAAATGTTAAAAGTGCTAATGATAGTAATGACGAAGTGTTGTGGTGTGATCATTAATCTGCGCTCTAATGCTTAAAAGGCGTAAAATGGCAATACAATCACGAGGCTGCATGCAATCGGGAACATCAATTTGCGACTAATGGGTGTATTGGGTTCGTTAAAGCTGGCTAGTTAGGGGAAATTAATCGATGGAAGTAGGAATGCCACTTCGATTGATGATGAGCGCTGTAGGAAATAGTTTGAAGTCAAGGGTTTTGGGTCTGTTTTTTTTTATCATCGACCGGACCGGATTCGAATCTGCATATCGAGATTTCTGGAGCTACCGAGCTAAAAATTTTACTTGATTCTTGATTTTCTGGAACAAACAAATCATGGATGATTTTTAAAAACGACGTACTAACACCAGTAACACCACTAGGTGAATCTTTGTTTACAAAAGCAGATTCGTCATTTTGTAAAATAATCCTTGAAATACTGTATAGCATTTCAGCTTTGTTCATTAGGTACGATCTACCTGTTGTGTGCCCAAGCAAATGGGATTTGGTAAAACTAGAAAGACCTTCGTGCATCATTGCGTATTATATGCGTTATACGTAAAAATATATCGTTTGTGGGTGTTGCTCAAACAGATCTTGGAATGTCAGATTGATCTCATTTGGGCAACTTTTTCAAAAGATAGTGTACCTATATGCATTATAATTAGTTTTGGGTAGTTTTTAAACGATACGTTAATTTAATATTTTTGGTTCAATATAGGGTAAACACACCAGTATTGTTCATGTTCCTATTTTGGCCACCTTTTGACAATATTTTCCGTTGTGTACAATTTTGAGATGTTCAGTCACGTTCAGTTTGTTTGTACAAATCATATTCATCGTTGTACATAAATATTTCGAACACAAAATTCACGAATATTATAACTTAATCAGTGTGGCCAAAATAGGAACCTATGGCCAATACTGGTGTACTTACCCTAGTCATTATTTCAAAAGTGGATTAAAGCAAAGTAATAAAGGCAATCCAATTCATTTATTTTACTTATTAATAAAGTTTTGTAGTGTGTCGTTTGTTTATTTGGAAGTTTCTTCCGCAAATCTTCCACATTTAACAGCAAGTTTTGGAACCCCTGTCTTGTTTTGTCACATTTCTGTTATAATTCTGCATCAATTTAATTGCTCTCTCTGCGATGTCGTTAACCACTCGAATCCAAGTAACAATTTCTTCTCCTTTTTTATATTCCTTGATATTACTCCATTAACTTACTGATTCATCCATCAGCTGATATCAATCCCCAATGATCTAAACATTCCACAGTATTGGTAGCTGCCATCTGGTCCAGCGAAATTGTACTCAACTCAGTGAGAAGAATATTCCGTTTCTTTGTCGGAACCTAATTGCCTAGCCTTGTGCGAATGGATTGGAGAAGCTTCCAGTTACGGTTACACGAAAGCAACTGGCATATCGCTACCTGTATTGTTACCGCTGCTGCTGTTGCTGCTACTGCTGTTACTGCTGCTTCAAAGTTCGTTACAAGAATGACTTCATTAGGCATTGGTAGCTAAATTTTCACTTATTTCCAAAGCACTATTAGTTACCATGGAATTTCCCCTTAAAACCAAGAAATTTTCGGATGCCTACTTCCGTAACGCCTACTTTCAGTTTTTCACGTGTTACGCTAATTTCAACGCATGACAGCGTTGTAATATTTTTGAAAAGAGAGAGAGGGAGAGAGCTTTCATTTACATGCTTACATTTTCTTGGAAGAAGAGTGACTACGTAACATACTGTTTTACGTTGACGTCCAGAATACGTGTGCGAGTATCTTTTCATGGTTTTTACCATGGCTTCATAGTGATACCTATGGAGCGTAAATCAAGGTAGCGCGCTCGCCATGGCAAGGGGTGTGTGAAGTTGTTCGCCTCCTCGTGGTGCACCCTGGAAACGATGGACCACCAGTGCTGCGGTACTGATCCAGTCGGCTAATCGAACAACAAGCGACGGGATGCGCCGGACGGCACCTTGCGATCGATGTCAGTAAGATCGCAAGTATGTTTACTGGCACACTGGCCGTATATAGGAAACCGAGCGGAAACTTCTCACAAACCACGCTAAGGGCTGGCGGCCAAGGTATTTCATCCTCTTAGTACAGTCGGGTGAAACCGACGGAAACAACGTTTGAGCTAATGCCTTGTCCGTCTTCGTCGCATAAAACCCTGGCAGGCCTTAGAATACGTTCCTTCCGTGCCACCCAGTTGGGAGACTGCGGTGGGAATAGGTTCGGTTGAGTTATTCCCGTCTTACGCGATCCGGTTTTGAACATAACGCCCCATGAAGGCCTATGTCAACCCTTGCCATGGACCTCACTGCTTGCATAGGCACACATGAGGATCAATCAGCGACTATTCCAGTTGCACGGTTGGATAGCGGTCTAAGAGGGACCCAATAGTCGGGAGATGGAACATCATCAAAAAAGCTCCAAAACGCAAACCCCCAGAGAACAAGTCGCCAAGGAGGCGACCGCGAATCCGTTCGCGAAGAATGGTCTTACGAGATCGCCCCCACCCAGTGACTCTATCAAGGACACCAAGCGGCCGAAACCTCTGCCGGACCCAGAGCCAACCAATGAGACCGGCGGACAGCCAGAGGAACAATCCATGGATGGGCCCAGGCTAATAAAAGCCATGAATGGCTTTGGGGCCCTCCCTAGGATATTGGCTATCGCGGGTCAGCTCGATGCGATCATCGAACTCACCAGCACGCGGAACAATATCGCAAAGGACCTCAAGCAGGCCTTGCGACAGCTCCGCGCAACGGTGGATGAGGCCCAAGACGACCACAAGCGGCTAGAAAAGCGACTGGAAGTCGCTGAGAAGGCAGAGAAGAGGGAACCGAAGTCTACCCAGACGGACGCCTTCAACTTCGCAAGCAACAGTACGATGGCCAGCGAGGCCCTACACTTTGCCGTGACACAAGGGCAGAAGCGCGACCGGACCTCGCCAGTAAAGGGTATGGCACGCTCTAAGAGACGGAAAGTCTCAGCCCAGGTAGAGTGTGTGGCTGTGGTTGAGCAGTCCAAGGCAGTAGTGTATGAGCCGCAGAAGTGACCCAAAATAGGAATACAAGCGATTGAGAAAGGTGTTTCCAAGCAGGGTAACAACAAGGGCGCTCCTCCGAAGCCCCCGAAACCCCCGGATAAAACTGCCCCTAAGAACAGCATTGCCCGGAATAGACACAGGACGATGGGCGAGGCTCTCATCATCAAGACGGAAGCGTCGAAGTACGCGAAAGTCTTGAGGAAGATGAGAGCTGACGAGCGTCTTGTGGATATGGGCAACAGCGTGAGGAGCATCAGGCGCACTCGTACTGGCGAGATGCTCCTGGTGTTTAAGCGTGGCGCTAGAGACCAAGGACCAACTTTCCAGAAACTGGCAAACGAGGTCGTTGGAAAGGGGTGCAGGTAAGATCGCTAGGCTCGACGATCACCATCCAAGTTAAGGACTTGGATGAAGTGACAGAGGCGACCGAACTGGCCAAGGCGCTCAGGGAGCAGTGCCAAATCGAGGTACCGCCAACAGCGGTTACCTTGAGGAAGGGCCTGTTCTCCACCCAGGTGGCTACCGTCAAGCTCCCGGCAGTTGATGCCAGGAAGGCGGCAGCCACAGGGATGGTACGAGTGGGCTGGTCGGTTTGCCCAGTGAGCATCCCCCGACCGGCTATGGCTTGCTTTAGGTGCTTCGGTCAGGGCCATGAGGCCCGTGACTGTAAGAACACCGACAGGAGCAAGTTATGCAGATGGTGCGGCTCGGAGGGCCATAAGGCGCAAGGTTGCCAAAAGCCGCCGAGGTGCACTATATGCGCGTAGAAGGGGAAATCCCTACCAACCACATGGCAGGTGGCCCACGCTGCCCGGGGGCCAAGAGCAATGCTCAGCCATGTTCGAGGTAGCGCAGTTGAACCTGAACCAATCGGCAGCAGAATGGGGAGTGGATGTCGTAATCATTTCCGACCCGTACCGTGTCCCATCCGGCAACAGGAATTGGGTTACGGACGCGTTGGGGATGGCGGCGATATGCACGATGGGGAGCTTCCCCGTTCAGGAGGTAGTCTCATCCAACCCGAGCGAGGGATTCGTGATCGCCTGGGTTAATGGAGTATATTTAAGTAGCTGTTATGCTCCACGCAGGTGGTCTATCGAGCAGTTCTCGCAGATGGTGGACAGACACACTGCGGTACTTGTCGGCCTAAGACCGGTGGTCATTGCGGGCGACTTTAACGCATGGGCGGTGGATGCATCCTTCTGGTGGCAATGGCCAAACTGGACGTTGTACTAGCCAACACCGGCTCGGTCAGTACCTACAGAAGGAATGGTGCGAATAACCCCGGATCTGACGGGGGAAGAACTGGTAGCAGCGCTGACAAGGGCGTGCGATACAACCATGCCTAGGAAAGCCTATCCCAGGCATGGCCATAGACCGGTGTACTGGTGGAGCGAGTCGATTGCTATCCTCAGGGTGTGTTGCCTCCAGGCGAGAAGGAGGATGCAACGAGCTCGTACGACTGAATCTCGGGAGGAACGCCGTGTCGCTCTTCAAGCGGCTAAGGCGGCCCTCAATAAAGAGATCGCCAGACGCAAGCGTGCGTGCTTTGACAGCTTATGCCAAAGCGACAACACGAACCCATTGGGAGATACCTACAAAGTAGTCATGGCCAAGACCCGCGGCGTGGCGGCACCCCCGGAGATATCGCGGCGGTACTGGCTCCGATCGTTGGGTGCTTGTTTCCACGTAGGGACGTAGACTCCTGGCCGCAGATCCCAGGCGCGGATCAGGGAGAAGTGTCTAAAGTGACGAACAGAGAACTCAGCGGTATTGCCAAGTCGCTGGTGGTGGGCAAGGCCCGGGGCCCAGATGGGATCCCGGTTGTGGCTCTGAGGGCGGCCGTTGCGAAAAATCCAGACACGTTCCGTTCTGTTTTTCAGACCTGTCTGGACGTAGGTATCTTCCCAGATGCTTGGAAGCGGCAGAGGCTGGTGCTGCTCCTGAAGCCAGGAAAACCCCCTGGGGACCCGTCAGCATACAGACTAGACTGATGCAAAATTTGACTTTTTCGCTCCACAGTGCTTAAATGGTTTCAAATCGGGTCCTGATTAGCCTCCCAAAGTTACAACTCATTTGGTTAGAAACAGACTTCGCACAAGCCATTTGAAGTTTACATGTAAATTACTATGGGAAATCTCAACTTTTTGTTCCTTGCCTTCTAGTCTTTTTCCATATTGAGCTGCGAAACATTTCAACATCCATTCTTATAGAAAATTTTCTAAGCTACAACTTTGCTCAAGACGGTTTCTATGTAAAACGAGACAGGAAAAAGTTATTAATTATTTAAGAGATTGGTAAACTTATGACATGATCAAGCAGCTGCTCTGTAGGCAACACTGTATTTTGCAGTGTGACATAGTAACCATGAGTTTTGTGTCCTATCCAGAAACACCAATGTTGCCTGCTGAGCAGTTGATTGAGCATGATCATAAGACATCAGCGCATTGAACCATTGATAACTTTCGATTCTTGCATTTAATCAAAAAGTGGTCTTCAGAAAAGTTGTAGCTGGGAAAATTTCCTACATGTACAGTTGAAAGTTTTTGAAGCAGACCTAGTGAATTATTAGATAGACATTAACAAAAAGCTTGGTTTTACCATAGTAATTCCCATACAAACTTCAAATGGTTTGTGCCATCTCAGTTTCTCACTAAATGGGTTCAAATTTTGAGAGGTTAGTCAGGATCCGATTTGGAATCGTTTAAGTATTGTTGAGCGAAAATTTCAAATTTTGCATCACTCTAATACAGACCCATTTGTTTGCTGGACACCACTGGTAAACTGCTTGAGAGGGTCATCCTCAACAGGTTGTCGACTTACACCGAAGGTATAGACGGCCTGTCAAGCAGCCAGTACGGGTTCCGTAAGGGCAGATCCACGGTGGAAGCCATCCGCGACGTCATCCAGACGGCAGAGGTGATCCACCGGAAACGAAGGGGCATTCGCTACTGTGCGGTGGTAGCCTTAGATGTGAAGAACGCGTTCAACAGCGCGTGCTGGGGGGCGACAGCCCACTCGCTACACCAGCTCCAAATTCCGGGAGGGCTGTACAAGATTCTGGAAAGCTACTTCCAGAATCGTGTGTTGACGTACGACACAGAAGATGGCAAAAAATGCGTAAGAGTCACCGCAGGAGTGCCACAAGGCTCCATCCTGGGCCCGGTGTTATGGAACGTCATGTACGATGGATTGTTGAGGATAAGATTCCTGGTAGGCGTGAAAATTGTAGGTTTTGCCGACGATGTCACGCTGGTAGTCTACGGGGAATCCCTGGAAGAGGTAGAGCTGACAGCGGCTCACTGTGTCAAGCTTGTGGAGGAATGGATGAGCTCCAGGAAACTGGAGCTTGCCCATCACAAGACGGAAGTGGTCGTAGTCAACAATCGCATGTCGGTACAGCATGCGACGTTGACAGTCGGCGGAAGCACAATTAGGTCTGTGCGCTCTCTGAAACTCTTGGGGGTTATTCTGGATGATAAGCTCAGCTTCGGCTGCCACGTCGAGTACGCCTGCAAGAGAGCGTCTACGGCTGTGCGACATTTTCCCGCATGATGTGAAACAGCTCGGCAGTGAATGCCAGTAAGCGCAGGCTCCTTGCTGGGGTCGTAGTATCTATCCTCAGATACGGCGGCCCTGCGTGGGCTGCGGTAGTGGATATTGACTGTCACAGGCGGAAATTAGAGAGTGCACACAGGCTAATGTGCTTGAGGGTGGCCAGTGCATACCGCACTATCTCGAGGGAGGCCCTCTGCGTCATAACAGGGATGATGCCAATCAGCCTCATCATTAAGGAGGACGTGGTGTGCTATGACGAGAGGACCGTTCGAAGAGTGCGCAACAACTCGCGAGCGGTGTCGACTGCGAGATGGCAGTCCGAGGTGGACTTACCGCTTGATACCTTCCGTATCAAGCTGGGTCAACAGGCGCCATGGGGAAGTAAACTTTCACCTGACACAGTTCCTGTCAGGCCATGGCTGCTTTAGGAGCTACTTGCATAGGTTCGGACATGCAAGTACTCCCATCTGCCCCACGTATGCTGGCGTCGAGGAGACCGCCAAACACATTGTGTTCAACTGTCCACGCTTCGAGCCAGTTTCGAGCGCTATGCTAGCGATATGCGGAGCGGATACCAGTCCGGATAACATCGTTCCTAGGATGTGTGGTACCACCGAGAACTGGAGCACGGGGGTGATTGCGGTCACCCATATAGTTTCGGAGTTACAACGACAGTGGTGTGCCGAGCAGCAGTTGCCTACTGCCCGACTAGATCGATAGAGTATTGCTAGTGTTGCGATTGCAACGAAGGAGACAATTTTTCCGATTTTCTGAACGTTGTATTTCTAGTGATAACGTTAAAAAATTCCTAACGAATGAAAATTTAAATGTACAGTAGTATAAGTTTTTGTTTCTGTTGTACATAGTAATTTTAGATTATTCTTAGACGATAATGAGGTAAGTTTACTGGTTTGTGTATAAAGAGACTTACGTTTAGTGTCCCTTTTTGTGTTTAGTTGTTCGATCGGTGATGGGATCACTGTAAATTAGATTCCTAGGTTAGGTTATGAATAACAAATTTTCAACAAATTTAGGTTACAATTATGAAATTTTACCTGCTTTCAATTTGCTTTGTGTCTGTTTTAAATATGCGTGAAAGTCCCGTAGATTCCCGAGTAGCAGCTATATAATAAGTGATTCTAGGTTTAGTTTAGTTTTATAAATTCATTTTCTGCATCATCACTGCATAAACTAACCTACGTTTACGACCGTACTATTTCACCGTACTGTTAGTTCTAGTTCACTTTTATTACTAAATGCATTATATTCACTAATTTAAATAGGATAAGCAAATTTTAATTAATTTTCACTAGCAATAAGTAGGAATTATATCGAATTTTATTAACAACTTTTTATTCGATTACGGCCTTTCTTTTGATCTGTGCCTGTCTGCCTGTCTGTCTGCCTGGCGTTTTGTCACAGTGACTCACCGATAGTGGGGTACGTCAGAGCGGACAATGTATTAACATTTTAAGGTACGTACCATCGCTGCAGTTGGATGTGTGGTGCGGCGCAACGAGTTGTTGCGACAGCTAGAGAAGCACCATAGCGGCCCCTCCTACGAAGTAATGCCTTCGGGCGGTTCCGGGGAGGTCAAGGGCCAAGCGCACAGGGTAAGGTTTAGTGGGAGTGAAATTCTCCCATCCCTACACCCTGAGTTCCTTCTCAGGTGTCTGTGAGCAAATTCCCACCTATATAAAAAAAAAGGCGGGTTGCTTACACTACTATAGCTTTAGGGCCGATGAGCGATCTCTAAACGTTAACGTACGAACTTCAAATTTGTACATGTTTGTTTCAGACCAAAACGAACATTTTAACAGGTTGAATTTACAAATTGGTCAGACTTTGGCGTCCAGTCTTGCTGAAAAATCCAATCGTTCTTGCCGAAATTCTGTGTTGCCCAGGGAGCTACTGGATCAGTCAACAGCTTCTGATACACTGCTTGGTTCACTTTTACCCCTTTGTCTATGAAGATCAACAGGGTTTTGCCGGTGTAAGTTATTCTAGCCCAAGCCATGACGAAAGCGAAATGATGACTCCTTGAAATACTTCCTCGATTTTTAGAAATAACAGGAAGCAACTGCCGATCACTCTGATGGTTGTGATGCTGCTCGATAGTGAAAATTTTTTAAGCGGTAAACAGCACTGGACACAGGATGGCAGCCCTCGGACAACCGGTTCAGAAGAACCTTTACTTTTCTGAACCGATTTGTTTTCATGATGTCATTCAAATAAACAAAGTTTGCATAGTTTATATGATTTAAGCTTCAAGTCATCATAAACTATGGCAGCAGCGGAAGACTTCGACATTTCCAGCGGTTTCGCCAACTTTCGAATGTAAATTGTTGAATTTCGCTCGCGTATTTGTGGAGTCCGAACGGAGCGCTTTTTTCTTCTCCCGACGCGGTGCTCTAGCGTTCCAAGCTTCTAGAATCGTTTTATTCAGTCAATCACAGTAGATTGCGCCCGAGATTGCGCCATATTCAGCGTCTTTGCAATCTCAATCACAGTTTTTCCTTGACGAAAAAGTTCAACAACAGATCCACGCAAACTATTCGGCTTTGCAAGAATTTGAAATCACAAATTTACCTAACTTACTGCGTATAAAGACAATAGTTCAAGGTAGGTATGCTTAGTTCAATCCGTTTGGTTGTATAGAGGCATGCTGTCAAAGTCTGTACGGATAATTTGCAGACACCCTGTAATATCAAAGAAGAAAACTGTAATATGGTCTGGTTGTTCAGAATGGAATCTGCCCGGGCATCTCAAACCTTCCTCTTGATGGAGCCCATCAGCGCCCTCACAGTGGAAACGGACACGGAATCAGCGCATTTCTTCCATTTTGCCCGCATTTGCTGGATGTCCTTGACTCCCCCGCCACTTCGTCAAAGGCACTACTTTGAAATTGCCTTGTATTTTTCGATTGGTCGAAATTCCGGGCAATTCGAAGGATTCATTAACTTGGGGACAAAATCGATCTTGTTGGCAGCATACTACTCCAGAACCACCTTAGAGTAGTGGTAGCTGGCCAAATCGGGCCAGAAGATGACTTATGCTTGCGGATGAACGGCAATATACGCTTTTTCAGGCATTCTTCGATGTAAACTTGGGATGTCATCGTCGAGGATATGACGAATGGTTCTGGTTTCAGGCCACAACTGCAAATCGCTCGCCAAATCATGGCTTTCTTCGCGAACTTGTTGGCAAACACGAACTTGAATCTTCCCGGCACATCCCCACGTTCAGTCGCGATGTAAAACTTTTGAACGGGAAATCGAGTGTGACGTATGTTTCGTCATCGATCAAAGTGCAGCCCTTGTGTTTCGTCAAAACACGGTCGTACAAGATCCTTGCACGCTTTTTGGTCACGGAATTCTGCTTCATGTGCCGGTTCGGATGTTGTATTGGCAAGGATATTCCGCACCGTTTTAAAGTTGACGTTGTACCTTCTGGCCACATCTCGGATCGAAAGACCGGGGTTGGCTTTAACGCACCTCAACACCTTGCTGCGCAGCTGACGATACCTGGTTCCAGTTTTGACGTAGGACTACGTCTTTGATTTCTATATGGGGGTACACTTTGTGAAAACCGAAAATGGACATGTAACAAATTAAGAAAGATTTTGAACGTTAATAACTCAGCTGCCCCTTGTCCAATTTCAATAATTTTATCACCAATCGATCATAAATATGGCTACGCATCGATAACAATGCTTCCGAATGTTGATTTTCAACAAGTAACTATTGAAACACTGGTAAATGTCCAGCATTGTCCAAAAGCGTCGAATTAACTAACAAATCCACCAATTACCTAAATGCATATGCTGCTTCCCCAACACAGTCGTCATAGAGTAGTAAGTAGACGAAACAAGTCGAAGTGGCATTTGCCTCCGATCCTCGGGCGCGTGCGAATAGGGAGGATGGAATTGCGTAATATTTTGCACACTCATCGCCATATTCAGAACCAAACGCAAATTCCTCAAGATAACCACCATCCGTCGTCTGACTCGCCGTGGCGGTGTCTGACGTATCTCCGGTCTGATTTACGAGGTGTGCTGAAGGTGTTCCTGAAAAATAGGATCCGTGATGCTGTCACCTACACTAAACACGCCAAGCGTAAGCTGCCATGGATGTCATCTACGTTTTGAAGACGCACAGAGACGCACTCTGTTTGGTTTCGGAGGTTAAATCATCACCAACTTTGGCAACAAAACGGCTCTTTTCAGGGCCACCAAGCTTATTACAGTAAAGAGTAGGAATAGAATTCATCTGCCTGTTTGTCCATATTCAGAATCAACGACCACACAAAATGCTCATGTAATCAAACTGGAAGCAGGGGTACAAATTATTTTGATCAACCTTGATCAACTTTGAATCGCCACGGCCGGATATTTTCGATGGAAGAAGCAACAATCAAGCTTCTAATTTGACGAAGGCGGCAGGAAACATTTTTGAAGCCAAGTTATTAACGAAAGAGTGAGAGTCGATGAAGAGAATCGATCAATGTAGATAGAACTTATTGAAAAGTGACGCGAGATTTGTTTTCCGTGCTGAGCACCAATGCTACCGACGCCAGGGAGGCAGCCCTGGACCCATCAACTCAACCGGGGACCAACGGCTTTACTTCCCGAAGGAAGGCGTGATCAGAGATGTTATGCCTTAGAACATGCCGGTGGCGCTGACTGAGATTGGACCCAGGCCTGCTGGGGTGAGAGGTAATCACGCTAACCACCGGCGCCGATATCTTTCAATGTGATTCAGATTGACCCAAATTTGAGTTTAGTTATCTCAGAAATAAGAAATCAAGAGCAAATTTTCATTATGTCGTAAGTAACATTCGCACCAATCCGAGAAAAATAAAGTTTTGTTTGATGATCGAAAAGTTATTCCTATTTTCAATTAAACTCGTATAATCTCATAGTGATAGCAATGTTTAACATATTTAGCAGGGTTTTAATCATACAAATGCAAATCGCTAGCTTTCATGCTAAAAAACACTGGTTTTTGAGTCAAAAGTTATTATACGCCGTTTGGTGGCCCCTATTGTTACTTAAGTCAAAGTGTATTTACCAAGATATTCGGGAGAATTATCAATTACGTCTCCTTACGTGCAGCCCATTCATCATTTTAGGACCACCGAAATCATCTTAGCAACAAACAGTTCGATTTATTCACTTTAATAATGAGAAAGCGAAACGACGAACGTACACTTTTCACGGGTTTCTCAGCACTGTTACTTAAGTCAAACGGCATCTCCATAGAAATTGGGTGACTTAAGTAACATCGAAAACTATTTTGATCGGAAGGTGATTACGTCAAAAAGCAATTTGACTGGTAAATAAATTTAAAAATGGGAATTGGTCCTATATTCGGACAGTATATAGTGTAATAGCAGGAGAATCGATTGACACTGATAGCTCGACTTTGTTTACCTTTGTTACATTCGACGTAATGAAAATTTGCTCTTGAAATAAAGTGCAAAAACTCAGCGATGAGCAAAATTGCCTCATTTTTTCCCAGGTTTTTTCCAGGATTTTCCAGGGAAATATTCCCGAATTTGAGAAAAGTAAATATTGGATTCACTATTGGTACTACTCCGAGACTTAATAAAATTTTCGTCAATTCCCTTATTTTCTGGCAGATTTTTTAGGTATTCCACAGGAAACAATGAGACAAATTTACTCATCGCTGAGTTCCTGCACTTTTGGCGATTATGAGTGAACTAAACTCAAATATGGGTCGTTCTCATTTGCCGTGTACGCAAAAGGAAAAGAGCCAGTGTCGCTACTTGATAGCAAACTACTCATAATGGGAGGAGTCTTTGTAGCTTTTATACCACTTGGTTGCACATCATTCTGCTTTAACATGAAAAGATATAAAAGAGCGCTGCTTTATGGAATTAGCTCATTTTTGCTTCGGACGGCGTGGTGAACAGCAAGGTTCTTCGAGATAACCGTCATCGGTCGTCTGGCTCGACGTGGTGGTGTCAAAAGTATCTCTGGTCTGATCTACGAGATGTGCTGAAAGTGTTCCTGGAAAATGAGGTCTGTGATGCTGTCACCTACACTAAACACGCCAAGAGTAAGTGGCCATGGATGTCCTATTCAATAAAACGGCCCTTTTCAGGGCAATCAAGCTTACATAAGTAAAGAGTTGGAATAGAATTTATCGGTGCTTGTTTGTTCATATTCAGAACCACAAGCCCCCAACGACCACACAAAATGCTCTCCAGAGTTGTAATCTTGTAACCAAACTTGGAAGCAGGGGTGCAAGTGATTTTGATTGATTATCTTAATCGACTTTCTTTTAGGAAAAAAAATACTACAAATTTGGTACGCCTTCAATTAAAAAACGGAAAGAGTTGAGATAATAGATAATTGATCTATTCTAAATGCTCTTCACATTTATTCCGTCCACTAGCGGTCCTACGCCAAGCTACCGTTCGTGCCCCTAGGCACAGACCCTTCTACTTTTTTTTCGTAGGTCCGCTGATTCCTTTCCACATTCAGGGTTTTCTTGTAGGTTTTGAGCACTCGACAAACTGTTGTTTTCGGCATCTTCAGCACTTTAGCCAGCTTGGAACCGGACCACTCCGGATTTTCCAGGTGTTTGTGTACAATATTTTTTCTTCTTTCGAGTTCCATTTGACGTTATTTCTGAACGCGATCGACTACTTTGATCAAACTTCCACCAGTTGTTCTCTATAGAGGTGTAAACAAACCACTGTCAAAGATTTTCGATTCCCAACACTAGAGGCATGCTAGCGACACACGAGGGGCGTACCAGTTTACTTTTAGTTAGTTAATTAGGATTTTACATATAAGTGTACAAATTAATTTTGAGCGAATTTTTGTAAAGTAATTTTGAGCAGTACTTAGTCACCAGTTGTCCCCTTGTGATACATATGCTGAACAGACAATCGCCTTTGCAATCCATGACATGTTTCACGTCCAGATGTAAGTTTTGTTGAGCTGTGGCACTTTATAGGTGACCGGTTTTCTTTTTCCGGGTCCAGACCTTAACAGTCACAATGCATTTTAAAACGTTACATAATGCAAGGATCAATTTCAAGATAAAATCCAAATTGTTCGCCCTTGCCCGCTGTGAAAGCTACTTTAATGTATTTCAATTCATAATAAGTATAAGTATGTTGTTTATTGGCTATAATTACAATAATCAATCCCTCAATTAACAGCTATCATCGTTTGTCTACTTCCTGAATTGAATTTCATCACGCGCTACTTCCTACTAGTCATCAGCGGTACTCGGTGTTCAATATTCAATCGTTGGCACTACTTCACAGCAGCAATGGCCAAAGCTTTGACCCAGTTGGTGCTGCTCGCGCTGGTGACATTATTGCCATCAGTTTTCAACACAATAGATCTAGAACTTCAACGTTTCGAGCAAACCGACGGAATGGATTTTATCGACGCATCCAAGCTTCGGGTTCGCAAGTACAACCGCACTACGCCCGTATTGAATGGAACCGCTATCTTCACCAGGGACCTGGACAATCGATACATGGTGAGATCTATATTTGATCATTTCCGTCCAAAAATGTCAGTGGCGTTTTTTTTTCGTATAGGGAGGAGTGAAGGTGGCCCACAGTCGGCTTGGCAACAACCAGTTCAACGAGTACCCGTTGAAATGGCCCCAACAGGAGTACTGCCAAATGATGAACAATTCCTACCGAGACTATCAGTTTATCTTTGCAAATCATAGCAACTTTCCTATGGTTCCGGAGGAGGGAATGTGTCCCTTTCCGATGGGCGAATACTGGTTCGACAATGCCGACATTCCGTCCTCGTTCATACCGGAATTTCTACCGGAAGGCTACTGGCGGTTGACCATCAGCATCAGCGGACCGAATGCCAATTTCAGTGCAAGTATTTATGCACGAGTGAAGACCGCGTTGCCAACTACGGGGTGATGAAACTGGGAAATCACGGCGAGGAAAGTTGTTATGAAATAACCTTTGTAAACGGAGGACCTGGGTAAATAATAAATCGGATGAGTGTCAATTTTCAACGTTTTAAGTAGTTTTAATGAATTACAAGCATGTATAGTATTCCCAACCTATTTCCGAGATTTGGTAAAATTTATCAAATTGTCTTATTACAATATCAACGAAAATTGAACGGTTCAGTGATCAACTTCACCCCGTTTGACGGTAGGTGATTGATTTCCGATTTCACTCAACTTATTGGAAATGAGCCTGACTATTGTTCACTGCTAAATAGAATAATACGCCCAAATTATACCACTCAAATTCCTAGAAAATGCAACGAGTGAAACCTTACATCAACCACTACGTTTGTTTGCTTGCAAATTGCTGAACCCTCGAATTATCAAAAAGGTCACATCCCCATAGAGAAGAGGGCCAATTTGCGAATTTCAGTGCAAACGATCACTTTCGTTATTTTCGTAACTGTACATGGCCAAAATGCAGCTCGAAATATTCCTAAGCCCACAGCCACAGCAGTTGCAAAACACCCTCCTCGAGATTTGCAGCAATTTCAGTGTATCTGCCACCAATTGCACTCATATGCGATTGGCAAACATTCAAATTCGCCCAATTTGGAGCTCAATTTTCTATCTCATACGTATCTAAGTATTTACTGCTGTGTAAAGGCACGTGTGTATGTACTAAACTAAAGACCTTAAATTGCACCTAGCCAAAGTTCAATTTGCGTAGCTGTTGAATAATTAATAGCCAATATTTACGACCCATCTCTCCTTTCGGACAGAAGCGGACCCTCGCTCGCTGGCCATTCGGTCCGGCCTGAGCTGATGATGATGAAAAATGACGGCTAATAGAGGGTAAATTTAGTTGAAATTTACATAAGCCAAAGCCGAGTTGTTTTTGATTTTTCTCTGCGATGCTGCTGCTGCTCCGCCAATAAGTGAGGCAAGGTCGTCATCATCTATCTAGACAGCAAACATACATGCACGTGGAATTATGATCAAAACGTATGTGGCGTGGGTTTATGACGAGCCTGATGCCATTAGAGAATTGTGGAGAACTCTCAACATCAATCTGCACGCGGTTGACCATTTGGAGCCGCTCGGAGGAGGATGTTCCCTATTAGAGCAACCAGGAAATATCTCGTTGCCGCTCTTGTCGTGCAGAACCACGCGAAAATAGCATTGCTGATGCCTCATTCTCCGATTGAGAGTTTTGTTGGCGGCAATGATGATAAATTTCCGACACTATTAATTAAATTAGTTCGATACGCTGCTGGTGGCTGCTGCGGTGGTGCTGGCTGACTGCTTGTTGAAAACCGAACCAGGAGTTATGGAGAGCACCTGCTGCTGTGTTGCCGTTGAAGCCGTGGCCGCGCACGCTGAAAGGTAGGCGCACAATTGCACAATGAATGTGTTGCTGCTACTGACTACTCCATGGCTGCAACTTGTCGGTATAGGCTCTCAAGAGCTCCACGAGGGTGTATACTGGAGGGTAGTCTTCTGGTCTACCTCACAAGAACCGTACATGCAGGACCGACCTACCGAAGCAAACGTAAATGGAAAATTTAAAGCATCATTGCGATGTTATATGACACCCATTCTCCAGAACGGCTCTCGTTGATTTCCCCAGTCTGGTGCGACGACGACGGCGACTTTCGAATGAAGGAATAAATTCATCCAAAGGAGGGTGCGTTTCAAATAGGCATACAGTGGGTCTACGCCACACCGTGTCGGCTTGCGGAATGGATTACTGTAACCAGATTTATGGCCCCTCAATTAACACATCAGGTGGCTGGGAAACTTCGAGGATGAAAGAGATGGGCTGAGGATTTGGCAGAAGAGATGATCTGCACCTGAGCGCGGTTGCAACGGATTAGTCATCTATTATTCTTTCTCTTAATTCCTATATTTAACGTCGGTCTCTGTTACGCAATCTGGTGCCAATCACCGACGGACATCGATTGCAATTTATTGACTGAAGAGGCTGAATTTATAAAGAGACGACAAGTCAAAATTGGAACAATCGATTATCTGTAAATGTAATATGAAAAGTTATTCCAATAGAGCAGAAGACCTGTCAAATGGATAAGAGGTCTTTCAAAAACTAGTACATGTAAACAATAGAGATTGTTGTGCTGAATAATGCGTGTTCTACGAATACTTTCGGTTTTAGGTTAAAGCCAAGAAAATTAAAATATCAAAAAATATATTGATATATTCAGTCAAGGTGTCCAGGGGGCACGAAACGTCAAGTATTTGGCAAATTTTAACAAATATATTTGACCAAATATATTTGTATTTCTCATGCCATTTATTTGGCAATTATTTGTCAAATAGTGTCATGGCCTTTTTTTATTTTTTGTCAAATATGTTTGCTGAAAACAGCCAAATAATTTATTTGATACTCTTGAAATTCTTGAGTAGCAAACAACATCAAATAATCGTCGCTTGCTGTGATCGTAGTCAACCACTGGAATAGACGATTAACGCGTGATTGAAAAGCGAACGATGCCCTTCCTAGCAGATCCTTTCGGAGTACAGAACTTTCTTTTTATCTTCCGGACAAGTTCCTTCAGAATCGGTTCTGGATCAAGTCCAGTAGAGGAAACAATTGATGCTATGCGGCATATTATTTCACACGAATTTTATATGAGAAATCGAACTGTACCAATTAAGATCCCTCCCGGATCCCGGACCGGTTCCCATGAAATCTATTTCGGGACAAATAAACTGGAGAACAGGATTAAGCTCATAGGACTTCTTCATATGACATTTTCATTTACATTTTGGAGCGCAGGGTGGGGCAGTAAGAGCGCAAGTCAATTCAAGGCCGATAATAAAGGAGGGGTAATGGCTGACTCATAGCTACATGATCGCCGTGGGAAGGGATAGTTATTAAATGATTGGAAGTTTTTTGGATTGAGTTGGCCACTATGCTACAAAATGATATGGAATGTGTAAGCTGGAAATAATTTGAAATCTGTAATGAGCTATTTAATTATGTATGAATTCATTATTCTGCTCTGCTTTGAATCAAATTTGAAAATTATATGATGATTCTTTCAAAGCGTTAGCGATGTTACGGAATACTTACTTCGTCGATTGGATTTAGTGTTTGTGCATTTTAAGGTTTATGGTTTCAAGATTAAATTTTCATTATGTCGAAAGTAACATTCGTACCGATTCGAGAAAAATAAAGTTTTGTTTTGATGACCGAAAAGTTATTCCTATTTCCAATTAAACACATAGAGGAAATGGATGTAACGTCGGCCTAAATGCCCCTAATTTAGACGCATACATAAATTCAGCGCTCGACTAAATTTTCAATAGCGACCAAAAATATCCATTACTGCCGTTCCATCTAGATAAAATTGATAAATAGCAGATTTTTAGCGATGGGCCCAATATTAGATCCATAGGTCAACATTAGAGCCATTTCCCCTATAATCTCATAGTGATAGCAATGTTTAACATAATAACGAAGACAACAAATCAAAAAGACTGGCAACTTTGCCAGAATCCAAGTGACAGATACAATGGCGCTGCGCTTGAGTGAAGGTGGAAGCAACGCATAGAAAAATGAGCAATACTCAAACCCTTCTTCTGAGGATGTTATCTTTGCTATCAAATTCGTTTGAAGCATTTACCTTTGAGCGGCAGGTTGTCCTCGATATTAAGCAGGGTTTTAATCATACAAAGAAGATAGCTAGCTTTCATGCTAAAAAATACCGGTTTTTGAGTCAAAAGTTATTATACGTCGATTGGAGGCGAACCAGCCCAAGGCTGAAAGCCTCCTTAATAAAGTTAAATAATAATAATAATATTATACATCGTTTGGTGGCCACCAAAGTTACTTAAGTCAAAGTGTATTTACCAGGATATTCGGGAGCATTATCAATCACGTCTCCTTATGTGAAGCCCATTTATCATTTTAGGACCACCGAAATCATCTTAGCAACAAACAGTTCGATTTATTCACTTTAATAATGCGAAAGCCAAACGACGAACGTACACTTTTCACGGGTTTCTCTACTCTGTTACTTAAGATAAACGGCATCTCCATAGAAATCAGGTGACTTCAGTAACATTGAAAAATATTTTGATCGGAAGGTGATTACGTCAAAAAGCAATTTGACTAGTAAATTCATCTAAAAATAGGATGTGATCCTATATTCGGACAGTATATAGTGCAATAGCAGGAGCATCGATTGACACTGATAGCTCGATTTTGTTTACCTTTGTTACTTTCGACGTAATGAAAATTTGCTCTTGGTTTACTGAGAGGTAAGGAAAAAGGTCGAACACGAAAAAATTTGGCAAATTAAAAACGCTGCCATTGAGGCATTTTTCGAGTAACAGAGCACAGACAAGCAGACATAACTCTTAGAAGAAAATTCTTCCAAAAATATCGTCAAGCGTATTTTGCATGCACACTATCAGTGCTGATAAAAATCATTCCTTCTACACTCAAGTTAGCTGAAAATGAAGACAACCTTAACAGATAGAACAACTACCTGCCTGAATCTGAATTTTTACATAACAACATTCTCTTCATCAAGGCGAAGGCAACCTCTGAATATCGTAGTCAACATTTGTTTTTCTTCATTGGCTGGCTGGATGTTCATTAGACTGATGCAAATTTTGACTTTTTCGCTCCACAGTGCTTAAATGGTTTCAAATCGGGTCCTGATTAGCCTCCCAAAGTTACAACTCATTTGGTTAGAAACAGACTTCGCACAAGCCATTTGAAGTTTACATGTAAATTACTATGGGAAATCTCAACTTTTTGTTCCCTGCCTTCTAGTCTTTTTCCATATTGAGCTGCGAAACAGTTCGATAGCCATTCTTATAGAAATAGCTACAACTTTGCTGAAGATCGTTTCTATGTAAAACGAGACAGGAAAAAGTTATTAATTATTTAAGAGATTGGTAAACTTATGACATGATCAAGCAGCTGCTCTGTAGGCAACACTGTATTTTGCAGCCATGATTTTTGTGTCCTATTCAACGCCCCAGAAACACCAATGTTGCCTGCTGAGCAGTTGATTGAGCATGATCATAAGACATCAGCGCATTGAACCATTGATAACCTTGCATTTAATCAAAAAGTGGTCTTCAGCAAAGTTGTAGCTGGGAAAATTTCCTACAAGTGCAATTGAAAGCTTTTGAAGCAGACTGATATGGTGAATTATTAGATATACATGAACAAAAATCTTGGTTTTACCATAGTAATTCCCATACAAACTTCAAATGGTTTGTGCCATCTCAGTTTCTCACCAAATGGGTTCAAATTTTGAGAGGTTAGTCAGGATCCGATTTGGAATCGTTTAAGTATTGTGGAGTGAAAATTTCAAATTTTGCATCACTCTAATGTTCATTATCACCTCCGTTGTTGTCAATATTAATATTCGTCTTTATCTTGGTGGGGATGACTTTGAGGATCAAATGCAAAATGATTATTTTCATTTTACTCAAATATAGCGCTGAAGGACGTGTCGTGTTAGTTTTTACGCACAAGCCGATGGCAAATTATTGCCTCAAGCTGAACTGATGATAAAGACCCGGTTTTAGGCTCTGGAGAGGACAATATTCAAAATAATCATTTTGCCCAAAATGAATTTGATTATTTTGCTATTGAGGATCATTTCTGATGTTGACCATTTTGGGTTGGATAATCGAGCACTGGATGAAACGCGTATAATGAACTCATTTTCATTTCATTTCGCTCGTACGTAACAGCGAAGATTTTTAAAACAAACACAATTCATCTACACTGAGTTGAAGCGATACTCCTTGCGTGTGATGGTAAATGATAAAAACAGACACTGCACACTATCATCCTCTATCATGCACATTCCCAAGCATTGTTTTGTAACCGGAGCATCCCTCGTTCAGAGACGATGTTTAATAAGAGACGCGCGAAGACAAAAAGTGACACAACAGCGGGCCCTGTTTACTAAAAATGAACACATGAATAATACTCGCGTAGCATTTGAAACGAGCCTATCAACTTTTGTACTCACAACTTGTTAAGCCCTTTTCACGCGAACCGAATACACCCACGCAAATTAACAACACCAGCGGTTAGGAGAAATTCTCCCCTTCCCGATAGTGCTCTTGGTTTACGTAAGCATACTTCGGTTCTCGTGAAAAGGACCTTGCAAGTTGTTTAGAAAAATTGATAATCCATTTTCAAATGTTATGCGAGCATTATTCATGTGTTCATTTTTAGTAATGACAACAGGGCCCCGCTGTTGTGTCACTTGTTGTCGAGTGAGTTAGAGTCGGTGTATAATGAGTCACGCCAAGAGTGAAGCCCAGTCTACCTATTGAACTGTCAAACCGGCTACCTATCGTGCAAAGTAAACAAGCATTACGATGCTATGAAAGGTCCACGAAAGGTATTGCAATTAAATATAAAATATAATCGAAGAAATGATCATATACACGCAGTGAGCATTACATTTGTCATGCGATACGTTTTGTAATGATCAGTATTGACAATTTCTACTATTTTTCTATAAGATAATTCGACAAAATCACTGATATAATGATTAACTACAGCCGTTAATTTTTTTCCTCGCTAGAAGTCATTTGAAGTTGATGCAGAAGTCCTCTGTTGCCAAGTTAAAAGAAAGGGAATCTTTCGAAAACCGTGATGCGAGTTCAACTGTTTTTCTCTTGGCGTGACTCATTATACACCGACTCTAGAGTGAGTGTACTCAAATCCATCCGTGCACTCGTCTACCGCGCAATGTAAATGACACGAGCACTTCACGAGGAAAAGCGTGAGGAGTATTGAGATGGCGATTGAAATTAAATTTTTGAGATTTAAATAATTATAATTAAGTTTCCCTAATAAAAAATACCCATATTATTAAACGTCGTTAGGCAACAAAAGCATGACAATTTCATTATGGTTGCGTATGAAAAGTGCAATTGGATACTATTTGACGTTTGGAATACAAATAAAACACAAGTAAAATCTGTTGAGATTATTTTTTTATATTTACATCAATGCCAAAAAGCAAATATTTTAAAAAAACTACAAAGCCGCTGATCGATTGTCAAGTTTTTAATATCAAATGAATTTGGTGAAAGACTTCAGAATAAGGACTTCTCGATTACTTTTTTTTTAATGGACGTATCTGCTTTTGTAAACAATGCTTTTGATCGTCAGTCGGCGTAACTGGTAGTTCACAAACGCAAACTAACCCCACTATCAGGTAGTGATGGTAGGCATGGAAAATCATTTGCATTCATTTCATACATTCATTTACATTCATTTGCCTCTAAGTTTTTTCATCAACAGCATTCCGCAAAATGATGTATAGAGCTTTTGTAGGTTTTGTTATTAGCTACAACTTTTGCTCAGAACTTGTTACTGTTTTTCAGTGAATGTAGAATAAAATAGTAGTGGCTTCTGTTCGCTCTGGTTCGTCATGCATAAGAGATACGAATTTGACTTGTTAATATTGTTAACACTTGTTATAGCTAACAACAAAACCTACAAAAGCTCTATACATCATTTTGCGGAATTCTGTTCAAGAAAAAAGTTAGAGGCAAATGAATGTAAATGAATGCACGAAATGTATGCAAATGATTTTCCATGCCTGGTAGTGTAAGCATGCGTGGGCGAGCTACCAGTTAAGCCAAATCGACGAGCAAATGCATTCATTCGAGATTACATTAATACAGGGCAGTAAGCATGAACCTCAGATTGCATAATTCTGCACAACGCTCTGTAAAATATCCGCTCCAATATGGTATATTTGGTTTCACTCTGTGTTGTCAAATTTGATTATTCAAATATTTCGTTACTACCAAAACGATCAACAAAGTATTCGCTCAAATTAAAAGTCACTCGAAGTAGACACAAAATTGTGGGCTACCAAACCTGGCAAACAAAATAACTTAGATTCCAGTGTAACCATACACAGCAAAAAATGTTGTTGAATATTACATCGAAACTGCTGCAACCAGGTCAATCCATCGGTTGTGTAATATCACATTGTACGATGTACATCGATTTTGCGAACAAAATTACATCCATTGATGTAATATTGTATCTGATTTTTGCTATTACATCCTAATTTCATACATCAGCTTGAATTACGTTGATCGATATTACTTTTTTTGTTGTGTATTTACTTTTTTTTCACTAGCCGCTTTTTCCTCGTTGTGTCAACGCGTCAGCTGTGTTGAATAAACACAAAACAGATGGAAGTCAGTGATGTCGGTTCTACTAAATTTTCCGTAGATCTATAGAATTGATTGAATTTTGCAGAAATACGGATCCGTAGGAGAAATTCACAGAAGCTCAGTCTTTTTAGGTGTGATTTTTCTTTTGCTGGAAACAAGTTTTTAAACGTGGTAATGCATCACAAATGAGTGCCCTTTCTTCCACCGCTCATCTCTTTAATGTGTACATAGCGAACAGTATGAATCAATCAATATTATTCATGATGTATTGAACACCATTTTGCTAAAAGTGGATACAACATTAAACTCATTAAAATGATTTGTTCAAAAATTCTGCGTACAAAGTACAGCCATAGAGGTAACTCTAAGACCACTGGGTCCCGAAGAAAATCATTATTATTTTTGGCTCACTCAGTACCAGAACAACGGTCCCAAGCAGTCCCAAGCTATTTCACTCACCCATGTTCTCATGTTCTGCATGAATCCACACACCCCTGATGTTATCTGTCAAACTTTCATAGCGAATCAAAACAATCATAGTGTAATAATAGAATTTCAACTAGAATAGGGTACGTTAATCGTTTGCTTGGGACCAATAGGCTACTAAAGTGGTGAGCCAATTTAAAATCGTTAGTTTCGTATTGATTGTTGGTACAGCGTAATATGGTTGGTTGGTTATCTTTATTAAGGAGATTTTCAGCCAGACGCTGGTTCATCTCCGGAGCGTAATATGGTAATATCAACCGGTGGAAACTAACGATTTTAAATTGGCTCACTACTTGACTAGCCTAGCAAATCGATTAACGTACCCTATTCTAATTGAAATTCTAGTACTACACTATGTTTGTTTTGATTCGCTATGAAAGTTTGACAGATAAAATTAGGGGTTCGTGGATTTTCCTATGTTTCGAGGGGTACATCGATTAGCTTGGAACCGAAGATAGTACCAGAGCTGAGCCAAAAGGTTGAGCACGTTTCTTCGGGACCTTCTAGTGTTAGAGTTACCTCTGTGGTAATATCATATGATTTAATCGTTGTTTTTGACACAATCTAATTTTAGGATTCGTTTAACCGCTACCGCGAATTTTCGGCCAAGATCCATTGGATTTCCCAGCATTTCCCAGCATCCTAATGTCTGTCCGAAGCAGTACATACATCAAAACCAGGACAATCGGTACCGCGCTGAAAATGAGAGAACAGCTGCCCACGGACTAATGTCCGGAAGGTAAATACAGTGCTTTCCCGATTTTGTCAGCTTTTTTCCCAATTTTTTCAGCCTGAATATTTTGCTGAACTTTTTGGTTTTTAAGCATGAATTCTCAAGCATTTCGCTCCAAATGGCACTTGATTGTTTTGTCGCAACAATAGCAGAGGTAACTCAACTAAACATTAATAATTGCGATACTGCACAGCTGTATTGAGTCCCTCCCGATAAAGGTAAATAGGTGATGGATAGAGCTAAGATGGCTGCAATACACGTTATGGGCAGATACCCCATTCAAGAAAAACCGTTCTTGATAGCAGGTATATTTTGTGCTTCAAGCTGTAAAACAAATTAATAAACACCGTGTACTATTTCATTATAAATTCTTACTCACATTAAACAGTGCACTATTACACTGATAGTAACTCCTCTTAAGTCTTTGTACCGTCCGTCTTGGTCTAATTATCTGCAGAAGTAATTCACAATCATTGAGTCACTATTTCCAAAAGACTTTGCTAAATCTAGCAATATTTTTAGTCTCACCTATTAATTTCAAGTTAATTTATAAGGTACCACATAAATAGATAAGATACTACATTATCGCAATAGGTAAACATTCCAATTCAATTATTCTATTGTATTCTATTCTATTGATTTCAACCTGTATAGAGATCTGTAATGCACTCATCCGTCCACTCGGTGCGCGCCTAGTGTTGTTTGAGCGAACCTTCGTTTCGCCCAATCGTTTACAGCGAAAGCGCCGCGGGCCGGGTTGCCGGTGCTGTGGTAGTCATCGGAGGAGACTTCAATGCTTAGGCAGTGGAGTGAGGAAACAGATGTACCTACGCAAGAGGGCACATTCTGCTGGAAGCTCTGGCGAAGCTGGAAATTAGGTTGTTAAATGAAGGCACCACCAAAACTTTATGCGGACTGCAGTTCGTCGCTGGTGGAAAACATGAATTGTAGAGTGTGTGAAGGATATACTCTTAGTGAACATCAGGCAATCCGATATGGTATCGGCCAACGGAATCCTGTGGCAGTACAGAGGACGAGAAACGAGTGGAAAACGAGTTGACAGAATCGTTAGGGAGCGCATGTGACACGACCATGCCGAGGAAACTGGACCTAAATAAAAGACGGCCTCCAGCTGACTGCTGCAACGAGGCGCAATTAGCACCCTCCGCGCTAGTTGTCTCAGAGCCAGAAGACGTGTTCAGAGAGCAATAACAGAAGCAGACAGAGAGGAACGTAGAGGAATGTTCCGAGCACATAAACGAAAAATAAAGCAGAGCAAGTCAAACTGTCAACTGGAGCTGGGTCGAGACGCTGCTGCCAACGACGCACACCGTGTCGTGATGACGAAGATCAAATTTCAAGCCATGCCCGCTGAAATGTGCTTTGAGAACCTGAAAATCATCGTGGAAGAACTTTTCTCGAAGCACGATCCAACGACCTCTTGGAGAGGATCATCCTTAACAGGCTGACGTAGCGCACGGAGAGTGAGCAAGGATTGTCGGAGAGGCAGTTCGGATTTCAAAAAGGAAGAGCAAAAGTGGATGCAATTCGGACAGTTCAAGCTGAACATTGCATTAGGTCCTAAGTAACATTGTCAAATTCTCTTCAACGACTTTCTCTTTGTATCCCCACGGCCATGTAAAGTTATTTCCAGGTATTTTCAGCTCACAGATCGAAAAAAAAGAAGCTTTTATCTAGCATTTAATATGACAAACACAACAAGAAACGGTTATGTGCTCAAGAGAAAGTCGACGAAGAAATCGAAACAGAAGTGGAGAGGAGATCGGTATTACGCCAATTGAATTTTTCAGATCCAATGGTGCACTGGACAAACCTGGGATCTTCTTTCTTTGGGTGAATGGTACTACCGGCAATCAACTGTGAATAATATCAGAAAGAAGAAAACGATATAATTTACCTACTTACTCTTGTCTGCTCCTTCGTATAGTTATCAATACGTATATACATTTAAATTCCTTCGTTATTTCATGCCGCTCTTGCACTTTTAGTAGATTAAGACAGGGATAAACAAAAAAAGCATAGAAAATAAATCTAAG